>NW_009603379.1:0-37805 GCF_000690535.1 Cariama cristata
ATATGTAACATATAATGTAGTATATAATTGATATATTATTATATACAATATACAGAATAATAGAATTGCAACAGTTAGTGGGAAGTAAGAGGACTTTCTGACCCTGATACTTTCACATTTCAGCTGGAAACCCAAATAAAGATGTCCAGACAGACCTCACAGTTAAACCAGGCTCCATTTAACATACCTCTTAGCAGGATCTTGGGAAAAGGGTAAACTATCCCATATAGATACTGCCTTTCATCAAATGTGGATTGATGATGAAATCAGTGCTTAAGAATGGAATTTTCTCAGCTGTATCTGAAAGAGTATTAGCCTTTCTTTTGGTCAGCTAGGCTGTTGTTTTCTAGCAGAATATACATACATTACCTCAGTGAAAGCCAAAAACTTGAGATAATTTATTGGAAAGTCCTTCAGGAAGCGTACTGTTCAAACATCTTTATGATCCAACTCGTTACAGTTACCAAATATTTTCCAAAACAGGCTTGGCCAGAGCACGAGGCTTCCCATCTGTCTGAGGAACTGTTATCTCTAAAAATAGAAGGAAAGAGCGAAACAGATTATAATGGTAGCATGTTGCTGATGGCATTTCAGATTGGGAGTATGTGAAGGATTGCCTTTTATCAATTTCCATGGATTCAGAAACAGGGATCAGACATTAGAGGAGCTGTCTGAATATAGGTGTTGCTATAATTTGAACTGTTCTGCAGCTTCTTATCTGGTCACCAGCTTTTGCTCCAGAAAATCTAGTCTGCTGAAGGTCCTCGTGTCATGTTTTCCAGACCCATGCAGATACCTGAGACACCTAAAGAGGTTTAAGAAATGCATGTTTTAGGAACTGAATCCTACCCTAAATGTTTATCAGCTAACATTCTGCTATACATTCGCCATTTGAAGAACAAGGTTGCAACAAAAAGCAAGAGAATTTTATCCAGTTTCAAGCACGAGACAACTTCCAAACAAGAAATCTGAAGGAACAAGGCCACTTGTGGATGTCTCCACTGAGAAAGATGTTATAGCCATTACTCTAATAATATGTTGTAAGGAGATTATGGATGGCCAGAGAACAGAAAGTCAGCAAGAGACATTGCTAATTTATTTGTTACAGAGATCACACAGTCCAGGCTGTAATTAAGGCTTGGCAGGCTCCCAAGCCCATCACCATACACCCATATTGCTGCCTGTAAGATATGCACTGGGCTTTATTAACGGATTCTTAACAGAAGTTCAAGATTTAGCTGTCATTGTGAAACCTGAGTTTGGGACTCTGTTAGGAAGGGCCCTAGTCTGAATTGTCTGCCCCTGGTCAGCCACATAATAAGGTTATCTTGGTTAGGCCTGGCACCACCAGAGCCTGTCCTATTACTTCTACAGGTTTGTAAAGCTAGTGAAGTAGCCAGAGCTTCTCTTATGTTCATTGGTTCTACTAAAATCTTTGCCTAATTTTCCTCATGGACCTCACAACTCTATAGTCAAAGAACTAATACAAAAAAATATGAGACAAGGAAGAAGGTCCTTCTTCTACTCTCTATGAAGTGAGGAGAGCTGATGGTCTGTGGGAGATAGCTGGTGATACAGAACAAGGAAAAGTTCAGGATTCCTTTTTCTTACCATTCCCCAAGTAACATGGAAATCATTAAAATGACAACACAGTGAGAAAACCAAGATTACTAAGCAACAATCACACTTGATGACAGGTGATGGAAGCTTTAAACATAAAATTATAACCTTATAAGGTTAAGTGATTTTCACATTAAGAATTTATCATTCTGCTTCTCAGTAGAATATGTTGAAGAGTACAATAGATCAAAGATGCTATGTCAAACAGTGGGGTAACATTTTCAATAGTCCTATCAATAGGACAGAATGATATTATCATAGGAGGACTTACTTGTAAAATGAGGGTGTTAAGTTTTATCCTATCCAGGGGCTTTGTGAGACTGCTTGTTGGTGATGTTAGCTACCCAAGGATGAAATAAAGCTGCCTTCCTTCAAAAGTCTGCTTTCTTCTATATGTTTCCCAGACAAAACGGACAACACTGCTCTATCTTTTCAGTCTAACATAATTATCAGTGGTAGACTAGATTAGAAGAGTGTCTGTAGGTGTTAGTAGATGAGTATTAGCAATAAGTACTGCAGTCTCTTCAGAATTTTAGAGCCCTACTGAATTAAGTAGGATAATCAACTCATCTCTAAATGACTGAAAATCCTTAGGACGATGTAGGGTCTTGGTTTATTCTTTTAGCACTTACTGTATGACTGCAGAGATAAACATTTTGGTTCTGGACTTTTCTATAGATTTGGCACGTAATTAGGAACAGCCACACACACATCTGAAACACTTTCTTTGATGTATAGAACACCAGTGTCATTGTCTGTTACTTTGGAAGCACTGCTCACATCTATATTTCTCAGTGAAACAATCTATAATTTACTAATTCTGGTGACTTTTACCCCTCCAAGGAGTATGTTCAAAAATTTTCTGTGTAAGGCAGTGTATGGTTGCAATGGTAAATATAACACATTAACTAGCCTCTGACATTGCACTGGAGGAAAAATTAAGTCTCAGAGGTGTTTCTGGTATTCAGAATAAGAGTTCTCATCACTTTTTGACATGGGATTACTCCTCTGGGCCTCCTTTTCAGAGCATCATTTCTTATTACGGTGCAGTGGTGATGGTAAATATCCAATAGTGGGCATATGCTCCTCTACACATGCCTGAGGAAGTACTGTCTTGTTAATGTCATACAGTATATCCACCACGATTCTTCTGTAGACTTCTCAAGTTTCTTTGCTTCCAAAAGTCAAGAACCCGTGCATTATGTCATTTTATGGAAAGAATAAAAGAATGGAGTTGTTTCAGACAGTTCATTTGACTGGGAAGAGGCTGTGGCACTAAACAGAATCTAGAAGCATGAATTATCACAGCACTCATTTGAACATGGAGCCTACTCAGTAAGCCCACTCAAAGCTGCAAAGCAGTACCTTATGCCTCTGCCCCATATCTGCAAGCCTCTACTCCATATCCATGACCAACAGGGTTCCCAAAATGAATGCTAAATTGCAGAATAGGTCTATTAAGCTATGTCGGACGCATGAGGCTACAGAATCGCAGGGAGATGATGTAGCAGTGCAAACAGTTATGGTACAGGCCCAGCTGTGAAGCAGTAAGAGATGGGAGACAATCCTAGGTCATGTTTAGTATGAGGGACAGGACAGCTCTCCATTTTTGAGCTCTAGTCTCCAACAACCACACACATGAAGACTCCCATTACAGTTAATCCCAACTACTGACAGTCTGATGGCAGAGATGAGCGTTTGGAAACAAGACTCCTTCAATTTCTGGACTTCATTTCAGCTGACATACTTAGTTGTGAAGAGGTACGAATCTACAAAAGAATGCTGTGGTGCTTCCCATTACAACACAAAAAAGTGGAATCCTATATAAATGAAAAAATAATTTTCATTGTCTGTCGACCAGATTCTTAGCATGAATAAAATGGTGGCAAATCAATCTGGATAGGACTCCATGACTGTGTACAAGCAGAAATCCTGACTCTTAATATCACATGGCAAAAGATACAATTAATGGTGCATTGAGAAGGATGTTATTAGTAGAACACCACTTGATGAATCCTCAAAGGTGTCTGCTAGGTTAACAATCAAATGATAAATTAATACTAAGTACCTACAACCTTTGAGAAAATGTGAGACGTGAAAGTATTTTTTTCTTAATTTTTTACATACTTGATTTAATATCCTGACTAATATAAAATACTCTGGGAATTTAAACACCTGAAAATATTCAGGAAAATGGCAACAACTTTTAGAACACCACCAATTTACCAAAATGGATTTTGTTCTTTCAAAACATAGATTTGAATTAACATTCCTAATTGCTATACCTTCTAGATTACAAACTATTTCATTGCAACAATTTTCCTGTATTTATGAACATTGTTTTCCAAGTTATGGACACCACAATAACACAAGTCATAAAAATATTTCTAAATTTAATGAAAAAATGAACTTTGATGATATACTTCAAATTACATTGGAAGTTGATAATGATTAGAGCAACTGTTAATCCAGGGTGGATAAAATTCAATGTGTGTTTCATGTATGCCTCGCCTCTTTATCTTCTGGGTTGTTGGTGAGTTTCTTCCAAAGAAACTCAGAGGAATTGTGTTGTTCATTGGGAATGAAGAACAGATGTGTGTAATGAGTGTCTGGGGTGAGATGGAAATCTGTGCAGCTATATATTACATCAGATTTTTTTTCCTATCATTCTCAATTAGCTTTTGGAGAGCATTGACTACAATGTCACCAGCTGCTCTTTCAACTGACTGTATGGTTTTTACTAAGTAAAATGGACCCTATACTGTGGATTTTATTCCACTGTCTAGTTAAAAATTAGAGGACAGATTATAGTGAACCAAGATGCCTGTGTTTCTTTTATCTTCCTTCTCTTCTATTTTTTTAACCTCTCATTTACTGTTATTTTTACCAACAACTGAATAAAAGTGAAGTACATGAAGTACATGAGCCCTAATTGATGTATCTTCTATTGGCTTTTACCTTTGAATCTCTATATTTTCTTTTTCTCAAAGTCTAAATCTGTAGTGAAATTACAGGACATGGAATATATTATTCATTTGCTAGGAATTGAGCTACAAATGAGTTTGCATCAAGATGCCTACCCTAGGTTATATGAATGATTAGAGCAATCTTCCTTGGAGAGGAAACCACTTCCTTTTTTACAGTACTGTATTGGAAAAAAAGCTGAATTATCATACAAATCTACTTGGTTTGATATACTTTATCAGTTTTATCAAGTAGGATCTCATTTGTAAATCAATGTCTTATGTCAAAAGCAAAGTCCATGATAAATTCCTACAAATCTTTCCATTTCATCTCAGTCAATACATTCTTGTACTTAGCTTAGCTTGAATTCTAGAGACAGAGGGCAAGATCCACAAAAGTTCTTTGATCTCTAACTGCTTTAGACTAAGTAAGAGTTATACCTTGTTAAAGATAGGTTATGAACACAGAGCATTGGTAACTTCAAAAATTACCTTTAGAAAAACATATTTGCTTTTCTAATTGTTTATATTATTAAAGACATTATACCACTTTAATATGGACAGTAAGGGTTCTGCAAGAATATACACCAATAGATCCAGACCAAATACATTCTAATTTAGGTTCTTTTCTCAAATAACCTGAATTTGGACCTTTCCTTTGTAAGAACATATTCTTTTTTGTACCAACACAAGTGGGAACACTGAAACTGTATGACATCTTTATTTTTGAACTGTAGTGCCCAGTGGGTACCTAAACATAGACATCCAATCATTCTAGCAAGGGCAAACTCAAAGTTCTGGGATGACTAAAGACTGAACAGAGCCACACAACTGTGCTGCAAGTTGTCAAGCCAAGTCTGAATAAGTGTTTGCCAGGTGCTTGGCACAGTGGGCAAGAGAAAATATTTCATGATGATTAGAAAGAAATGATTCTTGTAGACATTAATTCCTTAATTCCTTTCTGCAGGGATGCACCATCTTTTGAAGCAGATAGTATGAATATGCTCTACATAGATGCATTGCTTCAAAGACACTGGAAGAGAGGAAAGAAGATTTATCTAGTGCAAAGACCCTTAGGGTCCAGAGTGGCACTAAGAGGTTATAGCATTAACAATTATTTCGTCCTTCCTTTAATCAGGGTAGCCAGACCTCAGCAAACGCCTGCTCAGTATTTCCGTGGCAACACAGATACACATTGCATGCATCATTTATCTAAGAACCAGTGGCAGCCAAGTTTTACTGTGAGGCTAGAAAAAACATTTATGAAAGGGCATCTGATGGCTTGAATAATGTCCCTGAGTACTGAAAAGAATGTCAAAACTGTGACTTCCTCTAGAAGTAAACCACCTTTAGCAGGTTGAATGAGGGATTTCTAAAATTACGGTGTGAAACAACACAAAAAGCTTAAAAAATGTATTGAAACTAATTTAGATCACCAATAAAAACAGCTTGAACAAAGATTAGCAATTATTTCTGCTTAATTTGTTACTTTGAAGTGATTTATGCTGCAGTAGATACCAACAGCCTTATTCTTTTTTCATTTTCCCTCTCTGATGAAAATAGAGAATTCTTCGGTTGTTAGGGCTGGATTTTATGACAGCATGTTAATAGTCAATGACTTGTAATTTCTACAAGTACCTCATCTATTGCAATCAATAGTTTTTTCCTTGTTTCAGGTGTCATCTTTATGATAAAAATCTGTCTTTTATGTAGCTGTAAACTGATCATGGGTCATGAAATATAATGAGTGTATTTCACAAAGTGAACACATCATTACTGATTCTCAATGTTCATTGAATGTACAAGTAAATGAAAGCAAGTTAAATTTCAGCTTCATATACAGCTTAAACTTAAATTCCATTAAAGGCACACCTGGCGAATGGTCCATATTCCATTCTTGCCCACCTTTAATTTGATGAATTGTTAAAGTTGAATTTTTCCAAATGTTATAGGATGCCAAATCACCCAAGGACCAAGACGACAAAATGTTGAGCTATCAATTGCCTGCTACACAGAAGCAGACTGAAAAATCTGAATAGGAAAACTTATCTGTTCCTGATGGACTATTGATTTATGCCATTAACACTTTTCACAGTCAGAATAAACATAAGTCATTGCACTACTCCAAATTACTACTGACAACTCTAATTATTTTATTAGGAAATGCAGGTTTGTTTATGTTTAATCATGCTGTTATTCCTTCCAGTTTATGAGTAAGTGAATAGCTGTTAAGAAAAAATATATTCATTTTTTATAGCCAGGAGTATAATTAAGCATCTAATAACAAAAAAAAATCTCAGTAAAGACATTTGTACAAGTGAAAAGTTCATGGCTGTAATATTCAGTATCAGTCTGAAACTCAGAATGGGAGTAATTATTGTTTTTTTCAGTAACACATTTCAAAGTAAAGCAACTAAAATAATTTTATGCTAATTCATAAAAAACTAGATTCACAAAATCACTTTTTATACCACAGTGTCCAATGAATTATACTAAAACCCAGGAAAATCCAGGACCCTTCTAAGTTTGTAAGTTTCCACAGCTTCTTCATAGGAAATGTTATTGTCGCATCATTTCTTGCCCTGGTATTTTTGAAACCGCACTCATCAACCCCTTTTTCAAAATAGGCTTCAGAGATGAGTCAGTCAGATAACACAATGCCTTGTATTCAGTGCACCAGCAGACAGAAACTGCCCTAGGAGTCAGGAGATCCAAGTTCAGCTTGTTCTCTCAATGACAAGAATGTCAATGCACATATTCCAGAAGAGCGCAAATCTAGTATGGTTTTCAATGACAAGTCTTTCTCAGTCCTTTCAGCTGAAACCTTTTGATTTTAAATAAATAAATAAAAAGACAAATAAAGGAACTGAGAACCTGGATTTGAATACGTCTGCTTCAGCTTAAGGATCTAAAAGTTATACATCCAAGTCTTTTGTACTCACGGGTCTCTTTTTGTAGTCAGTGAAGAGAAACAGGCACCACAGAGCCATTTGTCTTGTGCTGCTATAGCCATATAAGACAGGCCAGATGAATCACCCTCTGGAGGTGCATGTTTCTCTCCATTGACCGTGACTGGAGCACAGGTGACTATCTCATACTTAGATGTATAAATTTTAGATGTCCAAAGTTAGATGAGATAAATTCCAACCCCAGAGGCTAAGGCAGGATGCTAGGATAGGAGGCCACGGAAAAAACAATCTTTGCTCCAATTATCTGGAAGAATTTTTGCAAACTAGAATGCCACTGTCCCACCCATAATATCAGAAACAAATTTTAAATGTGTTGGGAAAATACTTTGAAACTCTGTATGACTGACTGGATAACCCAGTAGGGGTTAAAGACAGAGACAGGAATAGATTTCTTCTGTGAAAAAACATGATCACTCATTTGAGATACACATGTACATTTATCTTTTGTGCTGTCTATGCTATCATCTTAAAAGGGATTCTCACCTGCTTCATGAATAGTCAACTAATGAAAAACACTTCTTTCAGATAAGATTCTCCTCATCTAAGTTTTCGGTTTCTTTATGTGACACTCATAACTAGCAATTAAAGAATTAAATAGTTAATCCCATAAGACCTTCCCATTGAGCAGTTACTACTTCAGCAAATTGGCAGCTTTGTTAATGGTCGCACATTAAGACATATCTTTCATTTGTTTCATTGCCAAGAAGGCAAGGTCCCTTTGGACAGTCTCTTATCCCGCACCTTATAAACTTTACATCTTGTGCTTCGTGAAATAGAAAGCAGCACATGGTATGATGCCAAGCTAATGAATTATATACTAAAATATGCAAATATATACTGGTTTGCCATGCTGCCATGTACATACTAGGGTTATAACAACCGGTGTATAATATAGGTTATTTGTATGCTTTGTGAGTTTTGTGTTTAAGCAGCATTGAAATGCAGGTGATAAATCATTAACTTTGTCTGAAGTAAGTGTACTTTAAGGAGCCAAAGTATAAATTACTGGATGCAACATTTTGGTTTTGGGTGAAGTATTTATATATTCAGATACTTCTCCCGTATTCACAAGTGTTCTCAATGTCAAACCGGCCAATTGTACCCATCAAATCAGAAGTATATTTAAAAACAAATTGATACACTCATCTCTGAAAATCTTATTTGTTTTCCTGCATCTAGCAATGAGTGAAGTACATCTGAGCCCCTAGATTCCAGTCTTATATAGTAATAATTGATTTTACGTTGTGGAGAATTTTGTTTGAGCAACATGTAGCACTGAATAGAAATAGTGGTTAAAGTGTTGCAATGCTGTTAACCTGCTTCATGGCATTTTATCTTTCTTGTTTGCAAGACCTGATTTACCAGCTTGCCTGAGTGAGGAGACGTGCCATTTCCTGCTAGTTGTCTAGCTTAAAAATGAGCATGGAAAATATTGCTTGAGGATTGTATGGCACAAACAGCTTTTGGCTCTTCCAGGGTCCTCAAGTAGTGTATAATACTGGGCAAAACTTCCTCCTCTTTCTCCTCTTCACTACAAAGAAAAGAGTTTGAAAATCTGTAATTATTGTCAATGATAAGTCATCTTTTTTGAACAATGTACTGGCTCTGGAATTCACACAAGTTCCCTCAAGGACAAAGCAGGAAAGTTTACTAAATTTGTTCATGTGAGTCTGCTTCTTGAATAAAACAGAGAAAAATTACAGTTGCCATAGTAAGAACATTTTCTCTAAATTGCTAACAAAAAAATACATTTTGCAATGTATTTTATTCTTCTCTTCTCTTACGGTCATTACCAACATCTGCTGCCAGCTGTATGCAGTAATATAAGCATTATCTCAGGAGCAGGCAAAAAGTTCAGACAGATAATTCAAGCCAAATTTTAAACAACTCTTATCAGAGTTAATGATTTATTTTTTCTAAAATGGTTTGATAAAAAAGACTAAAATAGTCTGTAGTTAACATAAGAAAGCATATGTGCGTATGTATTTTCCTGCAATTTACATATTACTCTGCTTCTTGAAATTTGTATGTGATTTCTAAAAGAAAAAAAAAAATAAGTTTTTAAACAGTCTTCAAAGGTTCTATAGTTTAAATAAATACTTTCACAAACAAACACAGCTTACCCATTTTCTTGGGGAAAATATAAGTCAACCTGTCATTCAGGATGCACCTGCAGAGCAAATTGGTTGTGTTTTCTCACATTTTATTCACTTGTTGAGCACATTTAAAAAAAAGAGTATTTCATATGTGCATTACTTATAATTTTTTCTGACTGTATTTTCAGATTTGATTGTACCTGTCATGTATTCTAGTATTTTATCTATATATCCATAATAATGTTAGTAGAAAGCTTGGAAAAAACAGTTTTAGATATTTTAAACTTTTACCTGTCTTTTTTAATCGATGGAAATTAGCTTTTCCCCAGACAAAAAAAAAAAAAAAAAAAAAAAAAAAAAAAAAAAAAAAAACAAACACCCAAAAAAAAACCCACAACACCAACCTACCTTACTAAAATAAACAAATTAAAAGGTCATACTATCACACACTATGCTATGTGTTTGGTTTCCAAATTGTAAAATTGTCCCATTTTAACTGTTGGTCAGGTATTTAAAACTGTTACTTTATTTGGCCTTATTCACTTTGACAGTGGCATGATCACAACAATTAGTAGTTCACCTATTTTTCATCATGTTAGACTAAATTTTTTTCAGTACAATTGACGACAAACATCCTACCTTTTGACTTCATTGGCAATACAGACACGTAAAGACACAGACACTAACTCAAAGAATGTGACCTGTCTCAGTCAGATGAAGTTGCTGGTTGGTATATTTCCATGAATTATCAATCTGCAAACATTGTGGGCCTCAGATGAGACGTGCTTTATTTAATGTCCATTCTCTTCAAACTGAGTCATTGTTTATTATCATTTCCTTTTCATTTAGTCCTTTGAATCACTGCAATGGGGAGTAATATTAAGTTAGCTTTGTTAAGTGTTAATAGATCTAGATACACAGTGAAAGCCAAAAAGACACTGATATTTGGAAAGCTTTTTTTTCAGATGTGAGCTACACCTGCTTAAAACTTCTCAGCTGACTAGCATAAAACATTGATGAGCTAGTCATGATCCTGGCACCTCGTTTAGTCAGGAAGAACACTGGGAGAAATACATTCAAGTGCTGCCGAGGACCAAGAGCTGCTATGGGATGACTTCTGTACCTCAGAGTGTCCACAACTGCAGTTCACCAAAGAAAACCTTGATGTCTTCAGCTAGTTCAACTCTTCCCGTAATCCAGTCTCAGTACTTATGCTAGAGAAAAAAGGAAAAAAAAAAAAAAAAAAAAAAAAAAAAAAAGATTAATTCAAATGAAAAAGCTTATATTTCTCACAACTACTTTGTAGAAAACAATGAAATCTTCAATAAAAATTAGTAATTAGTAAAGGTCAGATGTGAATTAAGTTAATGATGTGATGAGTACAGATGATGTTCCACAGCTAGAATCCTGGAGAGGACTTGCCTCATCTGTAGAAAGTGCTCTGGTTAGTAATAGGTATTGCAGAGTTCCATATCCTACCTACTAGGACAGAGTTAATCAGCTGCACAAACAAGTTGGGAAACAATTGGTTTTGCACAAAACAGTGGTCTTGCACAGGAGTATGTGGGAATTCTCTGGGAGCAGATGCTGAGTACAAGCCAACAATGTCATATGATTGCCAACAGAAATGAAACTATTATTGTACTAGGATGTGTAAATAGGAGTTCATATGTAAGGTACATGAAGCCCGCTCTCCTCAGTGTCAATAGGCCTCTGCTGATTCACGAGTTCATTTTTTTCCAGCTCTGAATACTACCACACATTTTTAAAAAGGAAGATGAAGGTACAAAAGGTTCAGAGGTAAACAGTAAAAATGGTTCAAAAAATACAAAGGCTGGAGAAGAAAGATTATCTCACTGGGTCTGGTTAGTGTGAATAGGAGCTAACCGGAGGGAACAACTGTCTTCAACTGTATTGAAGATCACCGCAAAGAAGGTAATAAAAAACTGTTCCACTACAAATAAAACAAGTAATGGTCTCAAACTGAGACAGAAATTCTAAGACATGAGAACAAGGGCTAAATTAAAGTTACTATAGCAGCCTGACTTTTGAGCACTTGCCTTAAGAACATCTTAATGTTCTTTTTGTATATTTAAAAAGTCATACGTATGTGCCCATTTGAAAGAAAATGCATTAAGATTCATACATTGTGTTTTCACTATTCTTTTTTGAATACATGGAAATATCTATCATTTCTCTAAAAAGCACAGATTCTTTTTCTTAAAAATGGTTCATTAATCTCATCCACAAATTCCTAATTAGGTACTTTGAAGTGTTTCTAACTGTAACAGCAATTTTCTCAAGTTCTTTGAAGGCAACCAGCTCTCCTTAGAAGGCAATTTGTATTTTTTTTTCCTTTGCAACAGCCCCAGAGGTGAGTGTTATCTCATAGTAACACACACTTTATTTTGTATCTCACTGCCTAAACAAGCAAGATATTTTGTGCATAGAATTTTTAAAAAAGTCTTGTTTTCCATTTTGCTTCTACATTCAGAATACATTAACCTAAGCAAGGGGATTTTTCTTCTCTTTGTATTTCTCATATAAATCCATTTCCTCTTCAGTGGCAATATGACCCTTAATTGTTAACACATGAATAATATTGGAAAAATTAAGGCATATCTCATAACTTTACATGCGCTACACCAGACTCTTTCATTGGCGACAAGGTAAACATGTTTTGTGCTACAATGCACAAAACTCCCTACCACAGCCTCTAGGAGCCAATATCTCAACTCTACCATTCAATTCCTCCCACTGCAACCCCAGTTAACACTAATTTTCGTCTTATGTAACACTATTCTGAATGGAATGTAACACAAACTGAATGGATTAGGCAAGATACACTTGTATAACATTTCAATGGAGTATCTTGTATGTATTGTTATTTGAAAGTAAGACGGGCCTTCTGCAGTGAAAGAGGTAATAGCATCAGCGTCACTGCTTTGAACAGGTACAGAGATACCACAAAGTGAGATATTCTTTAGTTCCCAGCAATAACACTCGCCAACTATAAATAGCAAAATACATTTTCTGGTGTAATATTGTTTAATAAAAAATGCAGTAAATACTTTGGTTCTCAAATCTGTGGTGATTTCACAGAAGTTTATACACTGTGCATTTAAAAACAAAATACAGTGATGTCCCCTAAAATGCTTTACAGTAGTTTCCAGTAATAGCATCCAGGAATGTTTCTGAATTGTTTATTTAATGTTCATGACAAAATATGACATAATGGTTCATTTATCTGGAAAAACTCCACTGGTTGTCTAGCATACTTATATATTTTACCTTTCCTGTGGCATTATTTAGTTTTCAAACGTTAAGATATCAAAACAAGATAAATGTCTTTCTCAAAACCTCTTTTTGCTTCATAACCATATACATGGAGCTAAATATACAGATGCCTATTTAGTGCTAAGAAATCACTTATCTGTAACACACAGACACAATGAGTTAAGCATGCTTTCCCCCCATTATCAATATTTTGTTTTTCCAATATACATTCAGGTCAGAAAATGTATTTTTGGCATTGGGAAGAATTAGAATTCAGAATACACCTTGGAACTTTTAAATATCAGATTTACATAAGCTTCAGGGCAGGAAAAAAAAAAATTACTTAGCTTTGGCTGAAGGCAGATGCTTCTCTCAAGATCGAATGAATTGTCCTTCAAAATACCTATTTCTTGCCACTGATCGAAGAGCCAAACCAGCAAGCAGCTAACTTTAGATACCTTTTGGACAGAAATGGTTCCTTGAGCTGAATTCCACCACTGGGATCTTCACTCTTCAGTTTCTGAAAATATAGAGGTCTTATTTGTACAGCCTCAAATTTAACTGAAGTCAGTATTTCAGTGCTTAGTTAATCTGACAATTCACATTTTCTGAGTTCAGATTTTCTTCGCAAGACTACTCAAAAAAATATCAAAGGCTATGTTTTAAAGGATTGTGCTCCAGTAGTTTTCTCTACGTTACCATCTCCCAAATGCCACAGCAGCTACCCAGCCGTGTTGCCATTTACTAAATATTTTCACTTCTGAAACTCTGGAGCATTTTTGCAACGCCTTTCTAAGGACTTGCAAATCTTCGACGCTTTAAGTAATTTAAGGATGGCATTTTATTCTTTGATGAATATCTGTAAAAATTATACCTAAAAGTCAAAATTACAGTAAAACAAATACTGAATTGTGGGATTTAAGTGTTTACAAAATGATATCCAGTATATATATATACACACAACAAATACACATAGCAAATCTTCCATTAACCTGATTTGTACAAAAAGCCAAAAGCACTTTAAATTTCTGGGAACAACAGTAACAAAGATCTAACTTTTCCAGTAATTCCAGCCAAGCACATCAGAAATCAGTTCTTATCTTTCTTCTTTTTTTGTAGTTTTTGTTGTTGTTGTTGTTGTTGTTCAACTTTGATTCCTTTTGCAGGAGCATGGTGAGATGCCTTCCAAGCCTGCTTACAGCCTGTGCGCTTGATTTTCTTCTGATTTGCTCCTTGTTTGGTCATTTAGACATCTACACAGTGACTCATTCTTTGGCTTCCGAGTGAAGTCTCAGATCAAGTTAGAACAAACAAGTTATGAAAGTGGTAGAGCCATTTGTGCACTGGTACCCCAGAGTAAACGAGCATATCCTGGATATCTGCCAGAGAACAGCAAGGCATAAGGAAACACAGTAACGATCAACTACCCTTTCTTCTACAAGACACTATATTTCACCCTGTTAAATCAGCTTCAGGAAAACTTTAATCGCCCTCTCCCCCACCTCCAAAGAGCCTGGATTGCTGGAGAACAGTAGCATAACCTGCTTCATTCAATGTTCCTGGCTGGACCTCTGTAGTGGTTCACGGCTGCTTTTAACAACTTTACCTCTGATAATTTATTAACCTGGCTTGAATACTGCTTCATCCTGACAGAGTAATGAAATTCCTTTGCTAATTCAAACATCAGCCTTATCTACTGCATTACAATTTACACTGAGTTGATCACTACTCTCTGAAATTTTTGTGAAACAGAAAGTTAGAAGTATTTTGTCAAGATTCTGCCATTTCTCCCCATATTTGTCTCTATGTAAACTAAATATGTTTTAATCTGTAACTTATAAGGAAGCTAAAATTGTTCTTTGCACAACGACTACACTGAAAGAAAGCTTAGCACTGTAAGGATCCGTTTTCCAATCTATGCTTAGTCCCACTAGAAACAGATGCATCTCCCTTTGGCCTTCCACAACACTAACTATAAATAAAGGTTCCAGTTTCAGCTTGCTTTTTTTCTTTTTTTCTTCCTCATGTTTAGAATTTATAGCCTGTCAGTTTTCATCAAGAAACATTCTCTAGATGATATTAAATTTAGTGATAGCCTAACTAATACCATAATAAGTGGCACAAACTCAGCACTTTGTAATGACTGGACAGGAAAAAAAGATGCCTGGACATGGTTTCCTTCGATGAATGAGATCGGCATGACAAGTCCAAGTCTCACAGGACAGCCTTAAAGTACAACAGCAGACCTGCAGTATCCCTCAGGTAGTCTCAGACAGTATTGTGTCATCTCTCTTCTCAGTTTTCCCTTGATAGTTTTATTATTAGTAGATCATTTTAAATGGATATAAAATCACTGCACATACAATATAACCAAATGACCAAGTAGATTAGAAGTGGTAAAACTTTAATATAACATTCCAGTTTGAAAGGGATCAAACAGATCCTCATTAAAATTTAGAGATTAAAGTTTGAGGGAAAAGATTAGAAGAAATTAGTATCTCCCATGGTAGCCTAATTACTTTCCCCCAACCTACAGTGGAGTAAAAAAATAATTCATCCAGTAGATAATAAATGAGAGTGAGAAATAGAAGAACTGAGAAATACAATGCTAGAATACTATAAATACTATGATTAAAAGGAAGAGCATCAAGGGATAATATGCTTTTACTGTAAGGAAACACTTCACATAGGATCTGAACTTGCAGGATGAATTGAGCATCTTATGTTACCACATAGGAGCTTTGGCTCACACGCATCTCCGTGGGAACTCGTGGTTTTCAGCAGCACTCAAGAAGAGCTCAGAATTTGACAGAAATAGTCCCATATTAGTGAACATTCAGGTATGAAACTTTTAACATGAATAAACCTGAGTAAAAGTGAAATGTATGTTCCTTTCCTAGAAGATTTTTGTTAGCTTTCAAACATTATTTTCAAAAGCTAAAGCACCTCCACTGCGAAGTGAAAGGACTAAATGCAGTACATTGAACAAAAATAGCTGCCTTAGAAGTCCATTCTCTTTTCTTGCTCCATTTCACAGTGCCAGAGTAACTTTTCTGACAGCCAAAGTTGATGGTAACAGCAGCCAGCTCAAAAATCTAGAATTTATTTGAAAAATTACAAAAGAAATTGGTTTGAGCTCCCATCCAGAGAGTCTGGAAAACTAAATGTCTTCACTGCATACTCTTAAAAGTTCATATTTCTCCCACTTGTATTCATGAAGTTTGTTCAATATAAAAGAAACTTTTGGGCAAAGGGAATGAAATATTTTCACAGCAAAACAAAGCGACATCAGTGTGTCAAGAGCACGTCCACTCACGCAGTGTATTGGGTAAAAGTTCTGCACTTCAACTTAATAAACATCCCAGCTGTGAAGAGCACCCACCCACTTATTCCAGCAGCAACATCAAACTATTGGCCTGTTATGGAACTTCAACCAAGAGCCAGGGTCAAACATTTATCTCAGGTATGTTTGTCTCCAGTCTAAAGAGAACATATATGAAAGACATACCTTGTCTCTTGTTGACTGTCTCCAAATTTCTGTGCACTTTCACTGTACGCCTTCTCCTGTCACCACTCCACTACTTCCATGCTCATAGCAATTGGCTTAGGTTTGAGTGAATCCATCACTTTAATTTAGTTTGCCTCTGACCAATCACACTGAAACTATTAGATCATACAAGAGAAATTGGTGCATAGGTTAATATTCTTATTACTAAATCAAGCATTTGTTTTCCATCAAAGCACAGGACAAAGTTACGCAGCAAGACCTACTTCAGGCTTTATGTATTACCATAGTTGAAACTTAGCATTTATCCCTTAAACCTTCTTAGCATAACAGGAGAACGGAAGAGTCAATAAACAATATGTGAGAAAAACTGAAAAGAACCATCTCTTTGAACAATCCTTTCAAGACAAATATTCGTTTTATGTATATACTATCTTCCAAACATTTCCGAAAGCATTTTGGTAAATGCAGTCGACTGATACAGATTACCCAAAATGATGCACATTTACATCAAAACTCAGTCAGCATTTATGATCATATTGTTATGTTGTTTATACAGTTCAAACTCCCATGCTATCAAGATGACAGATACCAAATCAAACCTTATAATGGTTTCCATATTTCAAATTAGAAGCTTTCATATATGTATGTTTGCATGATCTGTTCCCTAGTACACCCTATGCAAACACTGACTTTCTTGTGTAAGGGAAAATAAATCTACTACATATGTCATCATACCTGCAATTCATTCATTTAAATAAAATCAGGTTTATAAGGTCTAAATAGTCCCTCACTAAGTATTTATTTTATTTTTGCATAAATAGTATTTTTATCAATGGGTAGTATGATTTTCCGATTGCAATGACCATTATGACTTAGGTATTCCACCTGTGTTTCTTCTCATCCAGATTTGCAGAGCAAGACTTACCACTTTGCTTAACTGCTATAAGAATAGATATAGAATTTTTCAAGAGGAATGAAGAGGAAGAAAAAAGATGTGGAAGACCATGTCTCGTCATTGCGCTAAATCGAAACTCCATCACCTACATTTGTTCTACACAATTTCCCTTACCGGTGAGTTCGGTGGGCAGAGCAGCCTGATCATTGCTAACCGCTTTGTGCCATTGCTGAGCACAACACTATCAGCTCCAATCTGTGTCACAGGCACCACTGGTGATCAGAGCTCTAACAATTGTGAAATAAGATAAGAACTCTCAGCAGAGATCTCCTGTACAACATGAAGCCCTATCAAAGAATTACATGGTTCAAGCTACCTCTTAGGATGTAGCAGACAGTCCTAATTTCCAAGTAAAAACATCCAGCCCAGATTGGATTCCAAAGTACCAGACTGATATTTTAAAGTCTACCTTCACGGCTCAAAGGATGAACTTGTTGTTTGGGTAACCCATTCAGAGAAGGAAAATGGCCACAACTACTGAAAAACTAGTTGTGGCAATTAATTTCATTTCTTCTAGCAGCTTGAATTGTTTGGCACTGAGGTCCCTCCTAGTATATTTTAGTCTAGGCATATTTGTTTACAATATTTTTTTTTTTCATTTCTAGAATGCTGGAAACACATAGGATAGAAAACATGCTTTATTCCTTCCTCATCAAAGGGAACAAGGATTAGGCAGAACACAGGCACACCGTCAGCAAAGATGGCTTCATCACTTGTTGACTTCCTCCTTTTCCATGAAGGAAATTACCACCCTACTGCCAGAAAATAAAGCCAAAACATATGCAAAATGTAGACTCACACTGTGTGCACGCCATACACAAGTATCAAGGGTCCCAGAGTAACTACTGTACCTCACCGTGACTGAAAGCCCTAGGAAAGCAAGCAGGATATAAAGATGCTGAGAGCGTGTACCAAAGAACAAGCTTTTCAGGCAGGTTTTTTGTTACTTGGTAATCTTCAGACTGAGGCAGTTTGAAGCACAGTAGACATACCGCCGTACTAGAAACATACAGGGCTGAACTCATTCTGGCTTAATGATTGTGACTGAGACAGCTTTTCCAGAGGTGAATCAGACCTGCTTTCTCAGTACACATGAATCATTTAGGCTATATTGTCTTTCAGATTACCTGCTGCTGTCAAATAAATTACATCCAGAATAGTGTATATTTATTTCTCCAAGACTGGCAGTTCCACAGCTTATTATTTTTTTATGATCTTGGTGCACACCTGACTTTCAGTTTTCTAGAAAAATGCACTACAACTACCTTTTTGTGTGGAGATTTAAATGGTTATCTTCTCTGCTCACATATTTACAGTTTATATGTATTTGTACAGATTAATATCTAGACAAAAATCTAAGTTCATTCTCCTTGATTTTAGACACTTACCTCAGTGGTCCAGATTATTTATTCCCAATAGGCACATACACATGATACACATACACATGTATGCACGGCCAGCCAAACTCCGATTACTCACTCTGTTCAGGGTAAAAGCCTGTTAGTGAAAAATGTATGCGTACGTACTCACATCTATGCATATGGAGCCCTCTGCTAACTAGCTTTACACACTCAGTCTGTTTAGTAGCCAGCCCTGGTCTCCCAGCTGCCTCACACAAAGACCCACACAGACGTGCAACCATGGGTCCCACCAGTAGCTCATTCAGATCTAGGGCCACTCCAGTAGCTCACCCCGAGACTCCATGGTCTCACCAGTACCTGGCATGGACCCCCTGATCCCTCCAGTATCCAACTCAGAGAGCCCCCTGGTCTTTTCAGGATCCAGGCCAGACCTATGGCCACTCTAATACCTGTCTGCCAAGCCTCTTGTCCCACTTGCCAGCTAGTCCAGTTTGATGCACACCAGTGACAACACACTAACATACACACCTGCACACAATGCACACATGCACTGGTCTCTCCAGTTGCTCCCACCACAGACACACAGGTCCCTGAGACCCCTGGTCCCGCTCCAGCCGCTGCACTCAAATCCCCAGGCACACACGTGTGCACAGGACAGAGATCCCTGCAACCGTGAATAGAGCTAGAAATGGAGTGTAATGAGAAGACAGGACAGGCTGTGGGGATCAGGCCTAGGGAATGGCCAGACAACCATGCTGACCAGAAGCCTGCCCATACAGCACTGGTTCTTTTCAGTCCATTCTTCCCACATTTGTACCTCCCCAGTCCACCTTTCTTTCCATGCTTTTGGTCCCTGCTCTGAACATCCCAGAATTAGCCCAGCTCAATCTCAAAAGGATCTTCCTGGCATCCCAGATCACATGTCATTTCCCCATAGGCAGTAAGCCCCCTCTTTGGTCTGTAAGGTAAATGAGGGAGCATCTCCTGCTGGCCGAGCTGGTGGGTGCCATCCCAGGGCCATGGGCTGAGGATCCCCTGGGATCCCCTGGGGAGGAGCCGCCTTAGGGACTCCCTTTGCTCTGATGAGGTTGTAGGGGTGCCCCTGCCAGTTGTTGTTCCTCTGAGCTCCTGTGGGTTGGTGGAATTAAGCCTTTGATCACATGAACTAGCAATATGCAATCAAATTAAACATTATGTGCCATGAAACCAGCATGAATGGTCATGATTTGGTGACAAATATCTTCATTTTGTTACACAGGCTATTGTGTATGTCAAATTACTTACCAGTTCCTATCTACCAATACCAAGAGTCTAAGCCAAGAATCATGAATAATTGTTTCTCTAGTAGTTTATCTGCAGGTTTTGGGAATTAATCATTCTTTCTAGACAGCTGAAAGTAAGCTTTTTATAGACAAGTGCACTGGGTAAAAAAATGTATATCTGAAGTGACAGAATACCAAGAAACAGGTAAAGTGATAGGGTAATATTTATTTCATGTAACTTATACATCTAAATTTGGGGCATAAAGTAGATTTCAGTGAAGGATGAATGGAGGCTGTTGTCACATCTACTTAACAGCCTGTGTGCTAGGGCATCTTTTAGGTAAATGCAAGTTGAAATCTTCAAGAGCTGGATATTTTACTTCCTAAATTGGTATGTAAGCAAGTAGGCTCTTGTAAGAAGATAAGCATCAGTATATGCACTGCCAGATCTGCTTTTAAGGAAAAGGCAGGAATAGCTGCGTTTTCAGTGGAGTCTAATACTACTTGTTTTGGTGTGTTTCAAATACACTCTAAAAATTTAGCCATTTAGGAGACTAAGGTGAAAAAATGTCTTATTTCTGCATGACAGTTGTATCCATGAATGAATGCAAATTGAGGTACTCACAGCGAGGTGCAAAGTAAGAAATTCAAAGACTCTTCATTACCATGTGCATGTCCATAAAAATTCCATAAATAGAGCAAAGACAAAAGAATTATTTACTCTAATGCTTTGTCCAATGCTCTGATGGAGTTTTAATGACACATCCAAAGTGACTTAGAGGCTATGCCCTGGAAGAGAGGTATTCGCTACACTAAAAATACGCTCATAATAAACAGTCCTGATGCGTGGTCCTCTGAAAAGGGTGACAAAGGATGAAATAGGCTCAGGAACAGGTACATTTGCCTCCTCGGTAGTGTCACAGCGCTACTGGTAGGGCCTGAAAACTTGCAAATCTTCTCCCTTAGCTCTGTATGTTGTCTAGTTTGATGGGGGATATTAATCAGATATGTTCGCTAGCTCAGAAACACTAAATTCACTTTAGAAATGTGAAAAGTAATTAACATTTATTGTATTGCACTCAGGAAATAGAAGGATACACAAGAAACTGCTTGCAAATGGTTCTTGATATGCTTATACCATACATTTATCACAAACTTGATTCTGTAAACACTGTGAAATAATTAACCAAATGAGAAGTCTAACCTCTTTTATCTATTTGTCAATGGTTTCAGTGATGTTTGTCCTACTAACAGTATTTTGAAATACAATGTGTTATGCTGTCTAACTTTGCCCAATCAACATGCAGAGGATGCTGGGCCATAAGACTGCCCATCTTACATATACTTTATATTGTCCCTGATGCAAGAGTCCTTTTAGCAAATTACTGATCAAATCTGCAAAGTCTGTTTCCCTAGTTTTCAAATATTAGCAAGGGGATGCCTTTATTTTTGACCGGCATCCATTCGTAAACAGCATGAGGTCACTACCACCAAATTACAGGTTTAAAGCAATACAAGTTTTTGAGGGATCTTCTGACCTAAAAAGGAGTACTTAAGTTAAATAAGCTGGTAGAGTGACGTGGCTGAGTGACTGGCTTCTCTCAGGAAGAACAAGTAATTTGCCACACAAAGGGAGGATAGTAAATCCAGACCTAACCACCTAACCTGCAAAAAGGTGTCAGAGGTAATTCAGTAGACTAGCAGAGAAGCGAGTTCAGCTTTAAGCCAGAAGCACTGGTTTGAAACTGTAAGAAAATGTGGCAGGAACAAGGTAATTTTTTCAAAGGAAAATCATACTTACCAGGTTTTCTGTATTCTTTGAGCACATCAGCAAGCATGGAAGAACTGTCAGACATCGTACATTTTGTTTTCAAAAGGCCTGAGCTATATCTTCACTGGAGGTTATTTGGAAAGTAATTAGCCCCAAGTTTTGATGTTTCAAAATTACGTTATGAACAAGGATGAACTATAAAGGTAAAAGTAACAATTGCTATGTACACAACTGACAATAACTGCATTTTTCGTGTCTTTGGATCTGTGTGCTTGTATGTTCAGTGTGTGGTTACCACTATAATCATAGTCATGCAGTAAAATTAATCCCATTTTCTTTGTAATCAGGCAATTTTCTCAAATCTGTTGCTATTTACTGTCAGAAACCTACATACAGTTGTCAAAAGGCAGAATTTTGCTTCCTTGGAACATGTTGACACAGTTCATTTATTTCAGGCTACAGCAGTTTGACAGCATCAGTTCTTGTCAGTTAACATTAGTTAGGAGTTTTGGTGTGACTTTTTCTCATATCAAAAGAGACAAAACTGTTGTCTGTCAAAGGGGAGATTTATTTATCAGAATAGAACATATGATCTGGGGAACAAATTCAATACAGTACAAAGAATTAACAAGTTAATCAGTAGTTTCCTTAGTCACCTGGTTTCTTTGGTTTTGTGTGATAACAGAATTTGAGGGTGTTCTTCCCTCCTTCCAAGTCCAAGTCCAAAGTCCAAAAATCTGACCTGTATTACTTCTCTATTTTAAGTCCTATTGCAGGAATTCTGGATGCCTTTGGAGGTCCTTTTTGACTATCTAATTGCTTCTTTTTTTTTCACAATCTGGTTAAATACATGAAAAGGCATAAGCTGTATCAATGCAAGCAGTAAAATGAAGTAACACAGAAAACTCCCTTGTTATTCCATCCTTTCTTTCACGTACTACCAAGGAAAAACAACAGCTGTTCCACATCTCCATTTTACCTAGAATTTCTCATGTAAATGTTTTCAGTACTTGATTTTCTATGGCTAAGAAATAAGTATCTGAGCATGTAAGCATAAGTATTGCGTATATAGATAGTTCAGACATCCTGGAAAGTTTTTTAAATTTCTAAAAATATTTAAATGTTTCAATTTGAAAGGCTTTTTTAATTCACCATTGATAATTTAATTTTACATAGGTTAGTGTCATAGAGGAAACAATGCAAATCTGACACACAACAATATCAACTCGAAACACTTCAGTTGAAACATTCAATTGAATTCACTGAAACTAAATTTGGATTTTTTTTCTTCATTTTGTTAACTTTGAAGTGCTTTGTTATAACACTGCTAATGGTTTTGTTTCCATTTTTCATGTTTGACAAATTGCATTTTCTGACAGGATAATTTTCTGACAAATTCTTGTGGTGATTTCTAATATACATACAAGTAAATGACGGAACATACATACATGTGAATAAAAATATCTGAACAGAACAATGACTGTGGTGAAAAGAACAAGTTTATCCTGCTTTGAGGGAAATAGCTTGCTATCACATGCTGTCAGCAAGAAAAAATTATTCTTCTGTGAGACTACATAGCAAATATAAAGTTTGCTAGGTGTTTCCTTGTTAGCCCAACCAGTCTTCATTGTGGGATTTATTACTTGGACATAAAAACAAATAATAATAAAATGCTTTAAAATACATGTATTATATTTCCTGCTGTTATAAATTATACAGCGTTTACTGCTACAAAATTGTCATGGAAATTTCACAAACCTGTTTCCGAATTTAGTTAACATTACTGCAGAAATTAGCCCTGAAGTGCTACAGATTTCTACAACCCTGATGGTAGTCTGAATGCAAATGTAATAGATGCCTTTCTTCTACCAGCTGTTACCATTAAGCACCTGACATTATGTCAGTAATGAGAACCAGATCTGAAATAAGAACTTCTATCACTTTCACAGAAGGATAGGAAAAGCATGATGAGAGAGTCTCAAGGCTAAGATAGCAGAAAATGTCAATTTTTTTTCTTTTGCTCAGTCAATTAACATGTTGTTTTTTTTTTTCAATCTTTTCTGCCTAAAGAGAACCAGCAGGATGATTAATACAATTTCTAGAGGCAGCTTGGTACTTACTTATTCTAACAGAGGCACCGACGACCTGAAGCAATCCCCTAGTCTGTTAAATCTGGTATCAGACCTCTGGTGGTGGACAACACTAGCTGCTCCAGAGTAAGGAAAAAGACCTCAGTTATGGAATGTTTTGGCGATTTGCTACTGAGGCTGCACTCAGTGAGCCAAGTACAGTCTGAAGGACTTGCTCCATCAGCCCAGTTGTTTCTAGTATCAAGATGAGGCGGCATAGAAATATCCTTCCCTGCTTCCATTGCACCCTGTGCCTGGTAGAGACCAGCAAGAATAAAGGGCTGACAGGAATTATGTGGAGTATTGAGTTAAGAAATTGTATATAATTTGGAGATTTAAAAATCAAGTGCCTATTTTTATCTTCTCAAACAGTTCTTTTTCTTTTATTTTCATTGTAACAACGGGTACAATGCACAGGAACGAAAGATGCTGAGCAACGTGACCGTAATCCAGCAGGACACTTCAGCATGTATCTCACCACATCTTCTTTTAATGATGGAGTCTTCACATAGAGAAGTACTCAAAATTGGAGGCACTTTTTAAGCTCATAAGTGACTAACACAAGCCCTTTACCATGCACGTGCAGCTTTTAGATGGTAACACGTACTTCTCTTCATTAGTTCTTGGTTGCTTGGTAAGACGTCTGCTTCTGCCACAGCATTTCATTTGTACCGTACCACAGTTATCTCCTACTTTTAGTAGTTCTGTAACACCTGAAGCACCTCACTGGGTACTTTTTGTTGTTATGGTGTTGTTATTTGCTGTAGATTTGTTTGTGGGTTTTTTTTTACTTTTTTTTGAAGGTTGCATAAATTCAAGACCTGGACTGTTTCAACACGTGAACACAGTGGAAAAGCAGGGGCAAAACACAGTGTAGATGATGAGTGAGTGGGTGAAGGACAGAGCTCTCAAAAGTACTGGAAAGGCTTTGGGAGGGGTGCTGGCAGGACTTATAGGACGAGTGATTCAAACGTTTTGTCAGTGTGTGGTGTAATATGGGTGAAAAGGCAGTTCTCTGAAGGTGCACTAAATTTCTGCAGTGAAGCGCTGATGGAGCTCTACCAACCGCTTTTGCTGTGAAAATATTTTCGAGCAATTTAACAGAACAATGTATGCAAAGCCATAGGATTATTGCACAGTTTGTAGACTACAAGCAAAGCATACAGGCTCTCTGTCAAGACAATTGGAGATTAGCTTGCCATAAAATTACTACAGAAGATATTCATTATTAATTAACATATAATTATTAGCCATAAGCCCACAACATCTAGCTAATAAGAAGAATGAATTGTTTAACTATCTTTCACTTAATATATTGTATTGCTATTTGACTACACCAGCATTGATCTAAGACAATAATAATTCCCAAAAGGTTTGTGCTCTTGAGTCTTTGCAAGCTTCACAGATTTTTGGGAAGACAAAAATCCTTAGAGAGATGTTCAAAATCACAGGGAATATGTAATAGCCCAAAAGCCCTGATCCTCGAATAACTTTCTGTCTAGGCTAAACATCATACTTTCCTGATTTTTAAGTTTTTTTTTCCCTAGAGAGACTACTCAGATTTCTCTCTTCTGCCTCATCTGTTTTCTTCAGACATTATTTATTTTTGAAACTTGTGTCTCTCTGACAAAGCTGATTGAAGATAACCAAAACATTCATAAGTGTTATTGTGGAATCACACAGGTGAACCAACAGTCTATACACCTTCAGATCATCCAGGAAAGTGAATTCAAAAGGTTAGTGATGACTACTGAGAACTAGTAGTTATATTCTGCCAGAAACTCCATTGTCAACATACTAAATTCCATCACTTGAGCAGGCAATTTTGTCTTCTGGCTGTATGGAGTGCTGCCTATCACCTCTGGAGGCATGTTCAGGTGCATGTAGTCTATGTCCCACTGCAGTTTTGGAACATGCCTTGTTTGTTGAGTCTTGGGAGGGTCCTTTTTCAATAAATAAATAAATAAATCCATTCAATTCTTTTTAAGACTTTACCATTCATGAACATGCTTAGGTTAACATGCTTTCATATTTGATCTTGGTGGAAGGTCACTGAGTACTGCAGATCTGCCATCTGAACTCTTCTCTCTCCTTCCTTTGAGGAGGAGGCGGTCTTTTGTATGTGGTATAGCTGGGCTGCCTTAAAGTTAGAATGCTTACTCCATAGAAACAGAGAAACCTGCTTCTCTAGTTTAATTGGTTAGAGAGCAGAAGATTATCACTTAAAATGAAAATTTTAAAATTATTCAGATGCGATTTCATGGATAAACTTGCTTTAAGTTGATGCTGCACCATGTGACCTGCCAGTTATAGATATTCTTGAAGTAGTTTTTTCATCTTATTTAACCAGAATTTCAAACTATCATCTTCTGTTATGATATAGACTGCTTTCCTAAGTGGAAATATCTGAAAGGTTGTGATAGTGTCTCCCTCCTCTTCCCCCCCGCAACATTTCACCAGCACCTATGCAGACAGCCACAGTCATCTATTGCTAATCTGTTAAATCTAGTTCCCTTCTTAGATATCCCTCCAAGCTGAACACTCAGTTTCCTTTCAATGACCTAGAGGCTGGAAAGACAAATAGCATATTTGTATTCTTGTGTTTAAAGACTTATATGGAGATTGCATAGACCCTTTCCAGTCAGGTATTTATCCTGTTCTATGACTTTTCTTAGGGACAAAGCTATATTACCTGTTCTATGTCTAAATATTTCCTGCAATAGGTTTGATCTCAGACATGTTTCTATTTTCAGGAATACCTGTTGTCTCAAGACCTCCACCCTTTACCTGACATTCCAGCTCATTTATCTTTGGGTTTGGTATGAAATTCTAAGTAGTGAATCTTAAGTGGGACATACTTTATCTTTTTCTCATCCATTAAGCATCGTTAATGGGATTTGTCTGTTCTAATGAAGCACCAGGAGTTAGACATCTCGAGTTTAAGGTAGGCACGTAGGCTCCTATCCCTTATCGCCTTCTAGTCAGCAATTCAGTCAAATCAATTAATCTCTCCATGTGTCTACTTTTCTCCATTGAGAACAGTAATTAGCTTAGAAGTGTATGTTTAACTCGTATGCACCTAGAACTGGATCGGATCAATCTGTATGTACACACTCTGTGATTACACATGATGGTACTGCTGCTTCTGTAAACATGCTCACACTAGTTTCAACATAACTACTTGCAGCAGTGCAGCTATGAGAAGGGGTTCAACACAAGCTGTAAAATCCTTTTGAATTGAGTCAGTTGCCGAACTGTGTGTTATAACATACTACATGGCTAGAAATGTCTAGTTTAAAGCTAGTCCTGTACAAACTACAGTCATTGCAGAAATTCTTTAAGATATAGCCTGTTACACTCCCATGGATTTACTGTTCTTCATATACCTTTTAAATTCATCCCACTGAGTCTGAGAGAAGCAAGAGCAGTATAATTTCCATGCTGATGAAAAATATCTCTCTTCAAGAGTTCAGAGAGCATCTTAGGACAGGAATGCTCTGATTAACCTGGAATCACAGCAGAGGAAGTAATAGAGACAAAGACTCTGCCCGTTTCATCCTGGATCTTCTTGGAGACAGTCTAAGGTGGAGATTGATACAAATCTCCAGAGATCTTCCAGTGTGAAATGGGTGGCTACCACCGTTGAGTCTCTGAGAAAAATCCGTCCCATCCTTTACTCAGTACTGGAGGTTTTGGAGAAATATTAACAAGGAAATCCCTACAGAATTTTATTGCAAATCTTTCCCAAGTGAAATTCAGTGAAACACTACAACTTTAAGTTTCCATGCCATCTCCTGCTAGAACAAACTCACTCTTTTAGAGATTAGCTCTTTCTTTATAGTTAAGGAAGTCAGCTTTCAAATGAAATGTGATTTAGGAAAAGAATAGGCTTCTATTTGTCTTTATAGTAGAATGAAATAACCCTGAAATGTAATTACAAGTACTTCAGACACCACTAGTACAAATATATAGACATACATGTATATACATACTGTATTTGCAGTCTTGCCTACACTTTCTATGTAATAGTAATAATAATAATAATAATTTTGTACTTACTAAGCTCCATTTATCTGGTGACCTCAAGGAGCTTTGAAAATATCACTTTAACTGGCACACTAGAATTCTCTGTATATTATTATAACACTTTAAAAACATAGTTATGCTGAAGGAAATATAATAACTGTGAATTTTATTTATTAGGAGGGGAAAGGTAGTTTATAATAAAACCAATTAATATGTGTGAGGTTAGCTGTGGTAATTGCGCCTGGAGCTGAATGCACTATAAACACTGCGATGAGTATGCAACTACAACCCTGTTAATAAACCTTGGTTTTCACGTGCCAGCAAAGAGCTCTGTTGAACCTTCCACAGTAATTCCTTCCTACCTAATCCAGATTTCAACTGTGGCATAAAGAGGTCAAGAAATACAGTAGTCTACTAAGTCACTATACCATTTTAGAGAAATTGTCCATTCTAATGCTATTGAGAGAATTGCATTTATTATTTTTAATACAAAACATACACATATAGAAAAATATTGATGCAGATTTTAAATTATTAATGCCTTCTCATATTTGAACATATTAATTAAATCTAATATGCTATAAATTTTTAAGCAGCTTAAATAGGCCTATTTTATAGATTTTACAATTACTGAAACAGTTGCCATTAGCAACAGATCTCATTTAAAACCATAACAATCTCCTTATAAGCATTAAGAAACTAAATTCAATTGAAATCCCAGCAAAAATTCATGAATCTTTGACACATCTTCTAGTGTGGCAATTATTATATTTTTTCCATACACTCAGAACTATGGAATAAATTACAAATTCTGAAATAAATGTATAGATATGCAACTTTTCATTCATAATGCGAATGTATACGTCTGAAGGTGGTGAAACCTCGTTTGCCATGTTCAGCCAGAAAGGGGTATTTTGCAGAAGTGTCTATAGAATCATAGAAACATTATGATTGGAAGAAACCCCAAAGATCAAGTCCAACCATGCACCCGATTCCACCATGCCCGCTAAACCCACTAAACCATGTCTCGAAGCGCCACATCTAAACGTTTTTTGAGCACCTCCAGGGATGATGACTTCACCACCTCCCTGGGGAGCCCGTTCCAGTGTCTAACGACTTACAGTGAAGAAGTTCTTCCTAATATCCAACCTGAACCTCCCTTGGCTCAATTTGAGACCGTTTCCTTTTGTCTTATATTTATAGCCAATAAAATGAGTGTGTAAAGGGCAAAAGGAATTTCATCAATGCTTCATTCTATGCTGAAATATGTAGGAATTGAAAGAACTTTGATAAGAAGTCAGAATTTTGGCCAAATTCAGCATCTTGCCTATCTCCTCGTATTTCAGTAATCCATACTTGCCCTTGTAAAGGAACAAAGATGGGAAGGAGGTACACTTGCTTTTTGCAGCACCGAGAGGAGGGCAGTTCCTGCCTATATTCTGCTTAGAAGGGTTCTGCTGGGAGTGGCTGTTCACAGACCCCACCGGGCTGTCTAGTTGGAGTATTCAGCATAGAGATCTTGCTCTTTCCTTCCTTTTCCAGGCCCGCTTCCAACAGCGATCTAGCAATCCTGAAGACTGCAGAGGGCAATGCAATAAAATCGCCTATAGTGACTTTAAATTCTCTCTCTCCTGGGTAATGGTCAGTTTGACTATTTTGCTGCCATCATAAAAAAGCCACAGTGAGGCTGGAACTGAGTGCCTTGCTCTTTGCAATGCCTTGTTTCCTGCAAATTCTAGCATATCATTTACTGCTTTCATTAACCTTCTCTGAAATTCTAGTATTAAATCTTTTGAAGTGATCCTGTGAATGTGGGACTCAGCACCTACCCAGCTCATAGCATTGCTTAATATAACAGGATTACGGTATTTATGTGCCATTTTTCAATCCCTGTAACTCATTCAAGCAACCTGTTTGCTGCAATATACCAAGAAGCTATCTTCATTGAACAACAATCACTTAGATTCTTCTTAAGAAGTGTCAAAGTCCAATGTTAAGGTCTTTGCATTGCTGATTGAGTAGAAATGGAACCCTTAACTCCTGACAAGGAAATGAAGGGGCTTTATTCTCTCAGGAGCACTCAAATGTTCATTGAATCAGAACGTCAGAGCCTTTGAGAATGCACAAAAAATTCGGACAATTTTTTGCAAGTATGCATTAGGTTACATTTAACCAAATTGAATTCTGTCTGCCCTCATGCACTACCTATATTAAGCACTTCTAAAAAATTAATTTAAAGTCATTTCTCTTGCATATCCTTTCAGAGTGGGAAAAAATGACATGCAAAAGTGAAGATGATGAGAGAGGTTCAAAATGAAACAAAATAAAAAGTGGCAAAGTACAGTGGTCTGACAGGTGAAAAAACTCTCATTAGAAAAGGGACTGAGCATAGGTAACCACAGCTAACTAGCAGATTCTGCCTTTTGTTCATATGAACATAGCTGTGGCCACGCTCATTCAGATCAGCAGATGATACAGCCCCATTTTCTGACACTAGCACTACCTGCTATTCCTGAACCATGTGCAGAAAACACTCCAGATACCATCTATGGAAAAGCCCTATCACCTCAAAGCTTCCCTTTATATTATTCAATGCTAGAAATTGGCTCATGCCTTAAACCAAAAGGATTTCTATTCCTTCCAAAGTGCTTTATTTTTGGGGGTTTGTTTTGGTTTAGATATTTCGCTTTAATATCTTTCTTCTTACCTCAGCTAATCATAAAAAACTCTGTTGGTTTTTCAAATCCTCCTGAGGTCATGAGGTCTGATTCATAAAAGTGCTAAAATGCCTTAAAATAATGATGTCTAATATCTACTGAAATGCTCAAAACCCACCCAACTGTTTGATTTAGACATTAAAGCATAGCCCCAAGGCTGCTGATTAAGCATGCAAGCTGAGTGTTCATGTTGCCGAAAGAACACCCTTTTAAAAAATGGGGATCCCTTGTGTTAGTGCACACCCAAGGTGCCTGTGTATTGCCAGGTACACCGGGATGTCTCACAGGCAGGCTTTGTATTTTCTGTGTCTCTGGAAGGTAGACTGGAGGCAGATAGGTAGCGTAACACACAGTATGTAAAGCTGTTTTCCAGAGAACATGCTTTCAGAGGAGTGTAAACAAAACCAGTGGGGATTTACTATATAATCTGTGTTCCTTTTGCGAATCCTGTTGGAATGGAGCTGCGTTTTTAAGCACTTGACTGCTTTATTAACTGTTGCACTTGCTCGTGCTGATATTGGGGGGTAATGAGTATTGCAGGCTAATTGTATGTTGTGGAAAATAATGATGCTTTTTACTTTCCCATCATTCAGCTTTACCCAGTATCTTTTTGTAGTAGTGTAATAAGAAGAGGTGAAGAGAAGTTCATTAAGTGTCTTTTCTGTACGTTTAACTGTTCCCTATATTGTTACTCACAACTCTTTAAAGGTATTCCTAAATATTTCTACATGTTCTGCTTCATTGCACTTGCCCACCTTGCACTACACAGTCAATTAAAAATACTCTGCCAAGGGCTGTTGAGCTGATGTGTAGCTGAGTTTGTGACACACTTCTTGGATTGCCAGGGATCTGTTCCTGGGCCCTTCATTTGGCTACCAGCATATTTTGGCAAACAAAGGCTGTTCACTTCTTTTTAAACAATAGGTGCAAACTCACATTATTTCATTTGTGTGTACATTTTTTTCCTGGAAAAAACTTCCCTTGCTTTAAGTTTCCTCTACCTTTACGTCAGATTCATGGTGCAGAGAATTGAACAAAGGAGTCATGCTGGAGAACACTGATTTTTCCCAACTTCAGCTAGAGCCATGTTTTACAACTTTCTCATTTAAATTATGAATTAAAATTAATAAATTATGAGAAAATTGGCCTTATGTGATATGACATGCAAACCTATGCAGAATAGCGCCCCGAGATTTTTAAACTGCTTTTTAATCCCATCAATCAAAACTATGTAACAGCGAGTAGATAAAAGCTAGATTTTCACAGCTTCTTAGACTCCCAGAGGCCATGCAGATGATTTTCTCTTCAAGAAGTATTTGCTGCTCATGCCTCTGCTTATATACTGTGCTCCCCCACCAGTACCACACAAACGCAGATGAGGTGAGAATGCAAAGCATTTGCAATGGGTGAAATGCCCCTGTTCTGCGTCAGTCCTACTGCCGCTCATACTGCGTTAGTGAAACACATTAAAACTGTCCAGGAACAAGCTCATCTTCTGCAGGGTCAGACCTGAACCAAGGTCTGTGATATCCATCCTTACTGCACACAGGATATGTTCAGAAAAGAATCTGGGCAATAAAATGACCTAGAGCTTTCACTGCTGTAAATTTGTCTGCCTCCATTGAAATCAATGGACCTGGGAAAATTTATATTTAGTGAGGGACTGCTAGATTCATTTTTTGGGCATGATTCTCTTTTGCCTGTAACTAGTGCTTCTAGTTATGGCTATGCAAAGTAAGTACAAACCCTTGCATTCTGCACTGGTTGTGCTTTATGCCTGCCGTTTTCAATTACTGCTCAGCCTTTCATTCTGCAGCTAGCAGACTGTGAAAAAGTTTCGGTCGTGTATGTATATCATGTGGTTGCTAGGCCTTTTAGGGCAGAGTAGTTGCAAGAACCTCTTAATACGACAGGTCTAAGTGACTGTAAACAACTCTGTAGCTTGTATGAACAAACCTACATCTTCCAAGGATAAGTAAGCTATATTCTTACATTAGATTCCACACATAACCAGACCAGGTGAACAGATCAGACAAAACTCTAAAGTAATATTTGCTGTGTAATAGAATAGATGAATAGTGGCTCTGAAGTCCAAATTTTAAGTAGCTGTATTGGTAAATTAATAGAACTGTGTTTGTTTGGATATTCTCGCATTGATACACAAAAGCTTCTGATCTAAGATTGAACAATGATACAGAACAAAAAGTGTAACTCAAACAAAAAGATGTTTGTTTCAGGGGAATATTCTTTCTTCTTAGGACAAGAAAGCCCTGATCTGACCTTTTGAACTAAGACATGAGGCTGTAAAAAACAGATTGAAAATTGCTAAGTATAATAAATATAGTAGATATTGTACTGCAGCAACTTTCATATGAAGTGGGAGACACTGAATTACTTCATCCTTTTTGCAGGTTATCTCTATTCCCAGGACTGAAACATTACGGAACTGATGAGGTGCTATATTCAGTGAGGAATGTGATAATGTATTTCTATATACCCTTACACGTGTCAAGGCAGATACTGCTGTTCCTTCACATAACTGCATTGTTTTCTTTTAGCTATGATTCTACCTTGTCCATTGTGTCTGGAATTTTTTTTTCCTTTTGTGGAAGTGTCTCAGTCTTCTGAGGAGCATTATTGAATTATTATTGCAGCCCAAAAGACATTTTAGTAATATAAAAGTGATGAATTTTGCATTAAAAAGAATCTATTTAAATATCTTTATATAGTCATGGGATACCATTGGCTCTCCAAAATGGCTATATCTGAACTGATGCCCATTTTTTAAGTCTCTCTGGTAGCAGATTATTTAGTGATTCTGTAACATAGAAGTCTCTTAGAACATGAAACTTTCCCTTTTTCATTTTCCTTTCCCTAGCAAGAAATAATGAGGAGCCTCTTATGAATGACTCGCAGCTTAAAATGAAATGACAGAAACCTGTCTTCAGTGTGGCCTAAAGAATACTGAAGAGTGGGGAGCTTTCAGAGCCGCATCCTTTCTAGACTTCCAACTTGAAATCACGTAATTTTGTCTTTTCAGCAGGGAGCTTGAAAGTCTATATAAAGAAACATTGTAACCTGTTCTGAGTTGAAATGACAAATTCAATTAACCCAAGGTAGAGGAAATGCCAAAAAAAAAAAAAGGTGGGGGGGTGAGGGGTTGAGATTTGTTTCTGTTGGTCTGTTATAATAAAAATACAGTAGTCCCAGCATGAAGGATAACAATTACAAAATATCAGCCTTGAGGTCTTGGTTAATGAGGAAGGGAAACTGAGGTAATGATAGGGTCAAATAGAAGATTAGGTGAGCCTCTTTAGATTACCCTAGTTGTATATTCCCATGCTTCCAGCTGAACCGTCTTCGACTGCTATTTAAATAAACTAGCAGGATTACTTTCTCGTATCACTGTGTCATTAGATATAGGCATAGACTTAAACCTCATCAATAAAGGAGGGTTTGCAAAACAATAATTCTCTGACACCCTATCATTGCTACATATCAACAAGCTGAACTCCTGGTTTGTTTTCATAACTCAAATGAAGAATTCATTTGGGATGACTTGATAGTGAAGAGGTGGTTAAGAATCAGTGTGACAAGATAACAGCACAACAGATCCTTGATGGTACCTAAATGTTGACATCAGGGCTTCTATATATCTTAAGAATTCTAACAAAAGAGGTTTATTGGCCATGCTTCTTTGAAACTGATAACACTTTTGTAAAACTTTTCCTTCCCATAGTCTAACTAAGAATGCAATTTCTCTGGAAACACTATTTCTGTAGGCTTGAGCTTTGGTCAGCTGATATTAATATAAATACAACTATTATTTGAATTCTCATTTTGGTGAGTATAAAAATAAGGCTGTAAAGTAGCTATCCTAGGGGACCCAAATATTCTAATTCTTGAAGTCAAGAAATAGTTCCAGCTCAAGAATTACAGATGACAATGAGTAGTCTCTAAATGATTACCTATTATTACATGTCCTTGCTAGAGTAAAGTCCCAACAAACAATTGCAAATAGTGTTCAGAATCAGGCAGCTTGTTTTCCAAGCTCTTTTCAGCATATAGTCTCAAAAACTTAGTTTTTCTCCAACAGTTTTGCTATTTTTTTTCTAAAATATATTTATCTGCTGCTGGTGGTGATTTATTCCACGTCAACTATATTGAGCAAAAAAATTATGTATAAACCCATTAATAACAGCATTTCCTTAGTTTAAAAAAATCTTACTCATTCAATATTAGCTCCAACAGCCCTGCCTCATGCCTGCTCTGTCCATTCTCTACCTGTAGTCTGTCATGTACCCAGAAGTGAATTTAACTCAGTTTTGATTATTTTGTAGAAAATATTTGAATCGTCCTACAATTTTAAATAAAACTGAAACAATGTCCTGAAAATCTCAGCCCCCTAGAAAACTATGGGAATAGGAAGTCTAGATTTAAATGTAGGTTTGGGGTCAATATTGTTGTTAGCTATTTATTTTGCATTTGTATTATGACAGTAGTGTCATAACACAAAGTGACAGGAAAGTAGACTGAATGCATTAGCAGTCTCTCCTGTGAGGGCAGTTCCTTTGTTCTTGTTCAATGAACCTGAAACCTGAATTCCCCAAAAGATGCTCCATCTTCCTCCCATCAGCGACACAATGTGGGGAAGATTGGACTTGATCACTTGCCCTGCTATATTCATTCTGAAGGCAAAGTCAGTGCTTCCGTTTGCTTGCTATAGGATAGATCAACCGATACCATAAAATAAAGACAAATGGATCAATAAATAGACTAGTAATACAGTACATTATTCTTAGATGATGTTTTTAAACCAAGAAGATTCCTGTACAGAGCAGTCACTCAATTCTGAAATACAGATGTTTCACAAGTGAAATTCAGCAGCCACCTTGTACCTGAAACAGTAAACAGAAGCTCTTTATGGAAGCTGAAATGGCTTCTTCAATTGAAAATACAGTGGGAAGTCAGATGTGCACAGGGAAGTTCTTCGTATGTCAGAAACATCTTCTGAGACAACGTTCCTGAGACTTACATGTTAAATAGCATGAGGACCTAGGCTCTATCCTCATGAGGAAGAAAGGTAACACAGTCCTGGTTCTCTGCAGCACTGTTGGTTTCAAACTGCCTCACAGAGAAGCATGGCAAAAGGAAGCAGGAAGAAGGTTTAATATCGATATATACTGATAAAACAGATCTTTCTTAAATATCTCCACCTCAAAGATGAGGCTATTTTTCTAACAGTGATAGTTTAAGCCACTTCTTCTGGTCATCCCACCAAAGCACACAAGTTATACAAGTCTGTATCTTTCCAAGTCTTTGACACACAGGTGAATGTAAACAACTCTGGCCCATTACAACTTTAATGTGAATATACCAAGAAAGGGCTGACTTTTGTCAAGTGAAATTAGAGGTTATCGACAATAGTAACGTACAGTCTCCTAAAAAACCCAGTTGAAGTAGGAATTAAAGGCAAGTGAACTGCAAAAAGACCACACACGCTCTCCAGGTTATAGCAAAATGCAGAACCTCACAGAGTATCTAGGTTATAAAGAGAAAGCTGAGGACCTTTTTTTTTTAATTGGAATTTATGTTTTGCTTTTATTGTTATTTTACTTTGCTATTTTTTCCTTGCTAATTTAAATGAAAACATCATATATAACTAATACTGTGGAAAAATGAGAATGAGAAGATTAACCTAAGGCATGTGGTATAAACCCCAAAGAAGATACTGTAAATCTTTGCTTATTTTTAAACTGTGTAATACAGATAAATGCAATTTTATTAAAGCTCTCTGTAAAAATCAGGAACTACATACTGATATTAGTTATTTTGTTATTTTTTCCAGCTAATATGACTACCAATAGGACAAAGAGGTTAAAGGGAATATAAAGAAAAATAACATTTAAACAGATGTCAAGAAATCTTTTTTCATATAAGGAATTGTTGAAGTGTAGAGCAAGCCTCCCAGGCAAGATTGTTGAGGCAAAAACTCTAAGGTCATTAAAGAAACAATTATATAGCATTGTTGAAACATTATAGTAAAGAAAATTAGCTTTAATAAGTCAGTCAGCTTCACTAATTTTCTTGAGGATTTTTTTTTCCTCTCTGAATCATATTTATTTGTTTAAGCTTAAGGACATGTGTTGTTTTAAAACTGTGATTGGAAAAACCCAGAATGTGAGTAAAAGCCATAAAATGCAAGATATATACGATATAAAAAGAGTCATTAATAAATGAGCCTTTCTTTAAGGTACCACAGGTCATACTTTGTGTACACAGTGTTGAAACAAAAGCTGATGCTATTTCCAAACTTATGATAAAATTATCTGAACACTTTTACCTCATCTCCTCATTTAAACTGTCAATATTAGCATAATCAGTTGTCGCCCTCCATTTTCTCTTTGTCTCTCTCTCTCTCTGCCGATTAAGAATCTACTACCACTTGAATAACCACTTCAGAAAAATGGCTGATTATCACATCTTATCAGACTGGTGCAGAGCTCCAGTCTCTGCAGTAAAGATCGTAAGGGCCGTGGCTGTATCTGCTATGTAAATAAAGCATGCAATTACTAGGACTGAAAAGTGGAAATGGCTCCCAAATACTTTTCTTCCTATGGTAACTCTCACACCTAATAACAGGACAAACCTTAAGACTAAGTGTTTAACTAATGGGTATTGTAACTGTGGGAACACATCTAATGAATTCATTATTTTAACTGGGCTGGTACATGTTGGATCAAGAAATATTTGCAAAGAGTATTTGCAAATATTTGGGTAAGTAGTATAGCTAGGGACAAAACATCTTATTCGGGGCATTCAGATTGCCAGAAGAAATGAGAAGAATCCAGGATCTGACTGATTTTGGAGACTGAAAAAAAGATCTTTCAATTAATTTTTGTACTGTATCAAAACACAGTCAGCAACACCATCTACTCTAGACTCCCATAAAATTATGTAAATACACGGGAAGCACTGAAATGAACCTAAAACTTGTAAATAAATAGACCTACTAACACACTAAGCATAATCTAGTCCGTAAAGCAGATTTTTTCAAGGGAATCACCACGTTTGCTGGGACTTCGTTGTTACTATTGCTGTTATGAAGTGATTGCCTAAACACCCAGAAGAATAAACCCTTTGGAAATACTA
>NW_009603379.1:37836-45429 GCF_000690535.1 Cariama cristata
TAGCAAGAGGGAAAGATAAAACCATCAGAAAGAAAAAAGCAATGAAAACTCTTTTTCATTATTTTTGGTGCTATTAAATACATCTGGAAAGCTTGTGTTACACTGTGAAAGCCAGAAGATACCATAAAGTAGAAATCCATGCCTGGTTATCAGCCGAAGTCACAATCTTTCTGGCTAGGGAGTGCTCAAACTCAGAGCAAAGTCTTTGATCATTGGATATGTCCCTGTTGGGAGAAAAACAGTATGAAGTGCTTTTTTATTTCCCTGTGACTATGGACCACGCTGTAGGTTACACTGACAAGTTGACAAGCACGTCAACTTCTTTGAAGCTACCACTCATCTTTTTGTGCAAGCAAACTTTAAATTATAGATAATTGATTGCTGTTTGACTGGACCCCTCTGCTCATTAACCAGAATAGGAAAAGATCTGTTGCTCTTTTAACTGGATAGATTCCTTCCACTGGTAGTATGAACGGACGCACATAACTGTTGCTCTTAGATAAGGCTTCCTAATGATTCTGCTTTTGGAGTAGTGCCACTAAACTGGAGCTAAATTTTCAGAATAAGATAGATCCTTTATTTCAGACAAATATACTGCTGATTCAAAAAGGTTGACCTGATGATCCAATAGATCTTTGTCAACTTTAATGAAATGCTGTACCGATTCAGGAACACCACCAAAACCTGCATTTCAAAGGCAGGCTATTCGTTCTCTGCTAAGCTTTTCTGTGCAATGTTTGAGAGCAACTGAGAAAATGGCAAAAGGTCCATGCCTTGAGAACAGTCTGCTTTAATCAAGGTTGAATGTGGACCTGAGCAGAATAGTGATGGTATTGAGCAATGGCTCAAGATCTTTCTTTAACCTCAGAAAGACAGACGGGGTGGGGGGAAGTGTTATACTCAATAGTAAAATTTTTCCTTCATTGATGTAACAGATATTTTGTGGACACAGATTTTGCTTCTATTTGTACAATGATAAGGACAGTAAGTCAGGGTAAGTCTTTAAGTCATTGTGGCAGAGCTATACTCAGTTACATGTCATCAGCTGTGTAGAGGTAGACCTGGATGGTCTGGAAAAAACTGCAGTGCTACAATTGAACATCCTTTGCCACTGAACCAATTGTGCAAAGTTGAGAGACAGGTGCTTCCTGAGCAATAACGAGCAATCTCTTTTTCCTGCTGGCAATATATCTGAAATCGAGGTTTTCATTTGTCCTTCCTTCACAGGTGTTTCATATACATTTTGTGCAAACTGTTCAGAATTCAAAAGCAGTGAAACAGACTTTAGGGGTAATTACTCTGATTTTCTGTGTGGGTGTGTCTGTGTCTGTCTGAGTGCCCTTCCTGAATAATTTTGAAAGATTGTTTTCTTTAAACATATATGACAGAAAAGGAGAGGCCTCCAGGATATCAAATATCTATAAATTTTGTGAAAAAGGACAGCTGGTTAAATGAGTGTTTTACTCGGATTTATCTAATTAATGTCCTTGGTACAGAAAAGAGTTTATTGTTAGATTTCCCTCAGATTTGCACCAAATGGTTCAAACAAATACCTCGAAAATGTGAAAAGATGACGAAGGAACTTTCAGCATCTTGGAGTCTGGAAAATCCAATTATCGTAAAGATGCAGACTTCATTAATTCTGATCTGAAGAACCAGCTTCTGGAGTCAAACTATCTGAAAGAATACTCTGATTTACATTTTGTAAATGTTCTACTTCTCAAGATAGTAAAAAAAAAGCTTGAAAACTGCCCCAAATGTGCCATATTAACCAAAAAGCAAAAAGCAAATAATTGGCCTTCATATTTCCACATGGTGAAACAAACCAAAATAAAACAAAACAAAGAAACCCAAGCTAAAAGATTTTTTTTTATACTATCTTACTATTTTCAAATAATTGGGGCTGACAATAATATGCTGGGTTCTTCCAAGCTGTTAAATACAGCATCACCTATCTTATTTGTAAAACACCAGGTCAGAGGAGTACAATTGTGTTCTACAGCTTGTAAATGAACTGTTTACTATTATTTAATGCTAAAAAGATCAATAACTGAGCCTTGCAATAAAACACACAGCATAAACACTGGATATACTGTTTAGATACTTACTGATTGTAAAATGTTAACGTTCTTAAACTGCTGGTTTAGACTCATCATGAAAATTAATTTTACTTATCAAACAAATTTTAACTCTTTGTACAATGTACAACTTTTTTGCATAAGTGATTAATCAAAATTTCTTTGCATTCTTCCCTGGCAAAAACAAGGAAAAAGAAAATATGATCATAGTGATTTTTTTCATTAGTATAATAAAGTCCAAGACAAAGGTCAGATGTTATGCTAACAAGAACTTTAAACCTTCCAGTAGAGGATTTTAATTAATCTCTTTAGACTTATGACTTTAGTGACTATTGTAAACCTTTTTCTTTCCAAAAAAACTATGTGTTCAATGACTAGCTCTAGCAAAGTTCTGACAAACGAATTTGTCAAGAAGTTTTACCCAGAGCATAAATTCATCTTTCTGTGCAGACAGTTCCATTGCAGCTCATTAGACAAAGCAAACATAAGACATGATTGGCCTGTAAAGTATTGGCAAAATTTACCAGCACCCAAAAAAAAGTAATATAATAGAAATTCACAGTATTTTATGTTTCTACTTTTTTAGAATGCCTATATTTTTTCTCTGTTGATAAATATATAGACTGAAAAATACTTAAGCTGTAGTAACCTTTGTAGGATACATTTTCCTCCTTGTATTCTTTAATATTAATGTAAAAGCATGATTGGCCTTCAGTGCTAAATACAATTGTTGTCCTCATGTTATTTATTCAACTTGAGAAATGCTAATTAATTGGATTACCTGCAAGATATGGATTTATGAACCTCTGCTACCTATATTTAGCAGAACGTGTAGATAATGCTTAAGAACAACTTCTTCAGGAATTAGTGACATTCCCATTCATTCCAATACCAAAGCAGACACAGAGCTTTCTTTAGTTAAATCTATTTCACATATGGAAACCTTTAAATTCATTCATACTGTCAGAAAAAAATTGATCAGTGACATGTACCTGCACTCCACTGTCTTCACCAGGGGAATACCAGACATTTCCTCTTGCCTGTGCTCCAGCTGATCCCATGCTTGTTGTGCTCCTGGTTGCACAGTAAGCCGGTTTTGAGTGGAGGGAAAAAAGTATTCTTATTTAGGGTACATAGAAAAACAGAGGTTCTACATCTGGGAAGGGCCTCACATCCTAATCTCCCAAGACAGGACTCTCTTGTGTAAACAGAGGAATCTCATGCCAGTGTTGTCCCTCAAGGTGTATGTCACCCGGTCTCTGTCTGTTGCTCCAGAGTTTGGTCTCCTGTACATCCACTTTCATATGTTCCAGCCCCATGCAGATATCTTCGATGCCCTAGAACGTCAAATGGCACTAAGTGTTTAGATAGCAGAATCCCACCCTGATTCTCCTTACACGGATTTTCTAGCTACTACGTAATTATAACAAAAACTGGATGACCACCACTGCTGAACAGGACTGAATAAAGTGGATCCTGAGAGAACAGTTGTACATACATTTCTCACTGATTCCCTCCACTGTCAGTAAAGACGTTACTGACTACAGGTGCCTTAATTTACTATTTGACACAGAGGCTAATGCTGAGGGCTCAAAAAAAGTCCTCAGGCACAAGTTTATTGGAAGCATATTTTAGATCATTTACTTCTAACATTTACAGAGCCACAACTACTTTAACACAAGACCATAGTTATTCAAAAGATGAAGCAAGCTCACCACCGCGAGCAGATCCTAGCAAAATTAGGCTGATGCATTTTATGTCATGAACATAGGTCAAATGGCATGTTGCTCACAGATTCTCTCTTATTTCAGAATAAATTATCTGACATGCATACAGCTACGTGTACTGCAATTAGGCTGAGAAATTTTTTACTCATCTTTTAGTCATTAAGCATATATGGCACATGCATCTTAACAGTTCCTCAACATTTGTTGCTGGCTATTATACAATTGATTATCTGTACGGAATACCATTTGAGTTTCAGCCTCTTACAGTGGGTGATCAATCAAGTCCCTGACAAGTTAATAACTCTGTTTACCTCTTATCATTCCTTTACTACTTTGTTTTGATGGAGCATATGGCTGTTTTGATTGCTTTGACTTAGAAAAGTGGATCATGACCTGCACCTATGCAAACTTCAAGTGTCTCACCTATGCATATTTACAAAATGAGGAAAATGGTAAAACTCTTCTCTATTTTCTGTCTTCTCAAAAATACCACACAGGAGTCACAGAAGCATTTATCAGCTGTGCCTGGAATATGATCCCTCCAGACATTCTTACTGGGGCCTGATTCCCAAATTTCTTTCATCTATTTTTTTCCATCTATGTTTGGAAAATACTGTAAGGATGTTCTAGAAACATTGCAAAGCTATCAGAAGCTTATCAATATTAAGATTATATTTTCTTTTTGATTCCCAACAAAGTCAGCAGAAAAGTCAGCAGCCACCTAGAAAAATTATCCCACGCATGAGGATGGCTTCTTGCCTCCTTGGAGACAGTGGCTGTTGATTTGAGAGATGCTTGCTAATTTTCCATCTGAACTAAACTCATTTTGTAAGTGCTTTCCTCAGTAAGTAATATATCAATTTAAAGCAATTCTGGAGTCAAAGGACCAGGAAAAGAAAAATGTGTCTAGGTCAGACCTTCAGCTTTGCTAAGTTCTCTCAGCACTGCCTTTATGTGTGCTTCTGAACATTTACAGATGTCCTAAGGTGAATCTATATTTTATCTCCAGACGTTACCACAGTCTTAAAACAGAGCTAGCTTTAATATGGCAAACTTGACCGGAGTGAAACCACACCAGCACAGGCTCCCATGTCTGGTTTGTAATCCAACTTGACAGTATCATCCCAAAATTATTAAATACACCTATCTCCATGTCTCCCAAAAATTGTCCAGCTGGTTTGAAGAAGCATGCAGTCATAGTAACTGAAAGGCATCAGGGAGGAGACAGTCAAAATGTATCAGTGCAATGTGGCAGTTCTGGGTGGCAAAACCCCTTGAAAACACCAACTTATTGCTATTAATTATGAATTAATGAGGTCTCTGACATATGTTGGCATACATACGTCATCTCCACTTGCAGAACACACCTACCCAGAATTAGGTCTCCGAATTTCTCCACTGTAGAGAAAATGTCAAGAGGAACAGCCATAGCCAGCTGAGCAGCACTCTCTCCTAGTCTAATATCATAAAATGCAAACAAGGAATGTGACTGCACTGTAGCAAACTCTAACAGAAAATTCCTTTGTGTGGGACCAGATGAATTAGCACCAGTTGGAATAGCCTTGAGAACAGCTTAGTCCCATAACATGACTCTGACCTGAGGGTCATCTAATAATCTTTCTGCTAATGCAGGGTTATTCTATTCATGATGCTGATCGTGACAGTTATGAGAGAGCCTTTCTGAGACAGAAGCTTTCACTTTTCTTTCTTTCATACTGACTTAATTTAGAATTCCAAATAGCAAAAGTTGTCATGTTACCTTTTCAATTGGTAAAGGAAATTCTTTAATTCAATGCCAAAACTAAAGTTAGGATCTTCCTCTAGTTGTAGATGTTGGCATGTTTAAAAAAAAAAAAAAAAAAAAAAATTTTAGAGAGTTGGGTTGGGTTTTTTTAAATTCTGAGTGTATAGTGCGTAATACCATTATTAAGACATCGCTCGGAAGGACTGTTACCATACTGCTGTTCTCTTACTCTTCTTGTTTCCCTTGCGAGGATTTGAGTTATTGTCATCTGAGATAAAAGCCACACTTGTAAAAAAGAAAAAGTAAAAATTTTTTACAGTCCTGTTTATATGCAAGGTGAAACATCTAATGCAGAACCCAGTAGATCTCAGGAGAGGGTATATTTATTGCAATAATATTTACAATTTTATCTGGTTCTGGAGTTTAGGTTTCATCTCTTTTGAGATGCAGTCCTTGTTGTGCCATATTTATTATTCATATGTTATATCAGTTTCTGGTTCAATTTATCATTGCACCTCAGGTGGCAGGAAAAATATTCTTCTCCATACTAAGGACTAGTAGGCCCTCCACTTGAATACTGTACAGAGTTTTGGAAGATATATTGAGGTAAGAAGAATAGTAGTATAAAAGAGGCAAACTTATAAATCATCACACCTTCAAGGTAATTTTCAAGGTCATAGATGATGTACAAGACTCTCCTTTTATCTTTTGCTCCTGTTGTTTTGGGGTATTCTTGAGTACAAATATTCCACAGTATTAGAAAAACGTACACACCATGTTTGAGTATTTTATGTAGTAAGAACATCGAGGTAGTCATGGATTTGATAAGATATGTCATTCTAAATATCAAAAACATGAAAAATATGGGAAATATAATAAATCAGTAACTTTGTGCATTTCATGTGTTTTTTACAATTACTACAAGAGAAACTGTTGTAGAGAGATTAATCAATACCTAGGGCTAACAACACTGCAGCTATTAAATGGTGATTATTTTTTAACAGAGTTCTAGATATCACAATGTTTTGTTAAACCCCATTTTTCAAGCATTAACAAAGTAAGGAGTCGCTGCTTTTGATACTTACATATAAGAACAGAATGACCACTCCACAGTACTAATTTTTCAATAAATTAATATTCTCTTGCTTTTGTGTGCACATTAATAAACAAATACACACACAGAGCTGATTTCTGAGTGGGAAAAACTGCCACCCAGCACCCCCCAGCAGGTAATGCGTTCTTTCTGGATCTTTCATCTTCTTGAACAATGCTCACACTTTGAAGCAAGTCTGAACAAAATAAATAATAAAGGTAATCATCATCTTTTCCACAAGACCCATACCATATGGTCATATATGTATAAAATAATGAAACATTTCACTTAAATAAGAAAGAGAGAGAAAAAAATTTGTAGGGCATAGCATAAGAGCATGTTTGCTGAAACAAGTGATTAAATTATTTTGAGTCTGCTAGTTAATTGCTGGAGATTTTTGATCTCCAAAGCATTTTTACATGCTGAGAAAGAGCAGGAACACATAAAATTTTCTTCTGTCTTGCAAAGAGATTGTTTACTATTCCCTTCCCAAGGACTGTTGTTTGTTTTGATAAGAGACATGGGAAATCAACTATTTTGATGCTCACCCCCCCTTATGCCAGTTTATAACTTCATTGTTTAAGTTCAATGAGTACTAACATTCCATTGTTTAAAGATTTCTTGTGAATGAGATGTACTCTTGTCAAATATATTTTATTTTTAATCCCGATTGAACAGAATTTATTGAAAGACCCAGTTATTTGAGTGAGTACATTTTAATGGACTAAAATATTTTTCCATTTAACCTCTGGGCCTTTGGAACTCATCTGACCCAAAGAATAATGAAATGAGATTTGATGTCTGGCTGACTCCTTTGTATCCATCTTATAAAAATAGTATAAATAGACTGTTTAGTAGTCAGTGGTCTTTACTGATCTTCTTCATCTCAATAGGAGACTAGAATATGAAGTTGCTGACTGTGCTGGGCAACTCTTTGAGAAAACGGGGGGG
>NW_009603379.1:45446-53655 GCF_000690535.1 Cariama cristata
GGGGTGTTACGTTTTGTGTTTTAGTTGATCATTCTAATTACTTTCTACCAAAAATCTCACATTGTCCTCAATGGTATCTTACAGTATCTCTCTCATTCATTTTTTTATTCTCTTCTTGCTTCTTATTTTCTGTATCTTAAAGATCTGCAAAAAAGTTACAATTTGAATTTCTACTTGTATGCTATACCTTTCAAAGTGGAGTTTGCATCAGTTGTCCCAAGAGGAAGCCAGAAAAAATAACAGTAAAAGATGGAAAGCATCCCTAAAACATTCTTTTTTATATTTTAATATAAGAATTCCATTTCTAGTAGTAATATTATTTCTATTGCAAAGAAGATCAAATTTTTGTTTGGAAGATTATGTAAATGTATTTTTCAACAAGAAAACTGTTTATGTGTTATCTCAAATATGGTACTTTAGAAGTATATGGCCAGCTTCTGTCTAATCTGTTGCTCCCTGTATACACATACTGTGAATTTAATGCAAAGTAATCTTCTATGTGACTCCTGCTTTTTTCATTGTGGAGAGAACATGTCTACACTCCAGAACAGAAAAAGAAAAATAGGAAACATGCATTAGAATTAAAGAAAATAACACTTTAACATATTCATGTGTGGAAGTGTTTCTCATCAGAAATTCCTCTGTTTTTTAAAAAATGTTTATCTTTTACTAGGTTAAAACTCACAAATTGAAGAAGGCTGTCAGGTATGTCTGACATTTCTTGTAGGCCCTAGCACCCCCTCTGCACTTCATCACCCTAGGAGACTTACCTGTCTCTACCCAGCTGCCTTCCTACCTTAACTTTATTTTCAACTCTTCCTCATCTTCTGCCTCCATCCTTCATGGTCATTCCCATATAGCTAAAGCAATATACACCCCAGCTTCATCACAGCTGCATAGGACTTTGCCAAATGCCTTTATGAAGGTTAGCATTTGTAATGTGTGATTCCTAAATGTGCTAATTAATTTCTACAAGGAGGTGTAAGGTCAATGTTAAGATTTTATGCTAGATTAAATTTGGCAAAGTAGGAGGTACTAATATGTGTGCAAGACCACATTGCTGTATTAGAGTTGAGAAATCTTCATTTTAGCTTTTCCTCTGGGAAAAGGATGTAGATTAATGAACACCCAAAAGGCATTCAGTCTGAAATACAGTTTTACACTGTAGCTTAAAGACAGGATCATCAAATTTAAATAGCTTTACCATGTCCCATCCCTCACCTTCTGCATTCACTTTTACTGCAATTTTATTTTAGTTTTGCAGTGGTGCAGCACCCCAGGCCACTCTGAGATTTCAGAATAAGCCTTGCATGCTCCCATTATGCTGTTATCTTGGGCTGAGGCATCAGGCACTCCCTGACCACACCTGGGCCATCACTTGTGAGATCTCTATTACCTTGGGCTGAGTCGTCAAACACTCCCTGGCCACACCTGGGCCATCTTAGGCCTGACTGGTACACCAGAATGACTCAACTCGAATTGTGGCCAGAATGGGAAATACTGACAAAAAGTCAATCATCTTGAAACTCTTTAAGTAGTGATCCAAAGTGAGATCCTTTGAGTTCTCTGGTATTGTAGTGGGATTGTGTGACCCAGTATCTCTCCCTGAGTTGGGATACTGGTTAGGGTAAATTCTGCAAGAATTGACAGATCATCCATTGATGATTTTGTGAGGACTCAAAGACCTGATTTTGCACAGTTTGCGGACTCTGTGTTGATGAATACTTGGCATAAAAGTGAGTAATTCATGAAACTCATGAAAAGGGAAATTTTGATCACAGGTTGACATCTGTGTTTGTGTGTGTGCAATTTGACTCAGAGCTGTCTGTCTATGTGTGATGTGATTTATCTGTCTGTGTATGCAACCCTGCTGTAAGTTTTGGTGACCTTGCCATTCTCAAATCTTTAACAAAGATGCTATCTGGATTGTAACAAATTCCATTGAACCTCTCTGTTAAATTGGTTGATAATTAAAGGCTGTTAAGAATTATACACTCCAATCTTGTGCAAAATATTAATAAACCCTAAAGTTCTACTAAACCAAAACTGTAAAAAAAAATCATATTTGTGACAGTGGTATAAAGGATTGATTGTACACATATAATCCTTTAGATACAGACTGTTGACCAAGTCTGGGACTAGGAGTGGATCCAGCCACACCTAAGCTCCTCCCTGAGAAGGAGCTTAGAAAGCAAGGGGGTCCTCTCTGAAGAGGGTCTCCCTGAGAGTTTGTCTGGCCCTGTCCTCTACACAGCAAATAATAAATCTTGTTAAAACACTGTTGTATATACTATCAAACCTTTTTTTTCAAATGACTGTTTTAAACATGTTGCTAGTTCTCTCTTATGAGTGAAGTGTATCACTCCATCCACAACAGGTTTTGATGTGGTTATCTGTAGAAAGGGTTAGAAGTTGACACTATAGCTTTCAAAGACACCTTGGTGCATATCGGAGATGTTGAGGTGCATTGGATAGGCGAGAGTACATGTGAAATAGGTCTTTATCCTCTCTTTCCTGGCTACAAGAGCTTTCCCCTAACCTCCAAGGGCATTTGGTAGTTGTTTATCTCATTGTATTAATATAGTCAACATCATCACAAAAGATTAGGTTTAGAGTGCATGTTTTCAAATGTGAAGCTTTTCTTTGCAGTGAATATGAAATTGAACTGCAAATAAAAGTTTCAAGATTTAATTAATTATGAGGATATGGTGTCAGAAATAGGTAAAATAAAGCAGTTAAGATCATAGATGGGTATTTTTTTGTGTGAAAACAACATTCAGAAAACTGTATTGAAATATTTAGAAATACAATAATGCTGCTATTCCTTCTCTATTAATTCAACATTTTGGTAGGTTGTTCAAAATACAGATTTAATTCCCCTGTTTCTTCGAAAAACCTCTGTCAGATCCAAACTTTGACTTCAAGACCAAAATAACATGATTTAAATATCTCCAAATCTGACCTGAAAGTCATACATAGATTAATATAATGCACAGCAGTATTTTTTTAAGTGATAACTTACAATTCCAAAGAACAAGGGGGTCAGAGAAAGGGACTGTAGCAGTTATGAGGTGTTGAAAATCGTACTGATCTAAAGCAAAGAAAATCTTACCTTGTTCTCCACTATGGTTCTATAAAAATATTTGCTGTAAACTTCTTAAAGTCTACATAAATAGATGGATTAGCAGTGGTGACATTTGTTTATCATTTTATCATTTGCTTTTTTTCATTATTTGCATGATTTTTGTTTGTTTAATTATTGTGGTGAAGAGATCATGAAAGTGTAAAACAAGATGGGATTGGTAGAGTTGCTATATGTTAGCAATATGCCAGTGATGTGCTTAATTTCCAGTAATTTCTTTGAAATTGTATTGTGCAACTGAAGCCTAAGTTAACTAACATTTTTAACGGAGATTCACAAGGTCTGGCTCTTTATTACCAGCATTCTAAAGGAAATTTTTACATTACCAATTATATTTTAAATAGCATTACTCACACAATTTTTAGTCTTGTATTTTGAATATATTGACTAGTACTAGCTACTTTCCAGAAAAGAGAGACTGTAAAGTTTGATCTGTAAATATTCTATGATTCATTTGAACACAATATATTTTTAAAGTAAACATTTTGTTCCATAGATAAATATAAAGTAATACCCAAATCTTGGTTGTAACTCTCTAAATACTGCATAGAATTAATTACATGAATACACACTTGAAAAGTGAAAAAAAGTAAATAAAAATAAATAGACTATTATTCTCAAAATCAAAAAATCCAAATTATTTCTTTTGTTTTATTTCTATTCAAGTGGGTTTTTTATAATGAACAGTTTCTGACACACTGTTTATTTTTGTCTTAGCTTGCATTTTATTTCATGGGCATTGTTCCACTAAAAAGAATGCAAATGAAACAAAATCCTGGCTAGCTTTAAAATGCGCATCTACTAAATAATAGTTCAAAAAATTTTCCATAGACATTTATTGTTGCCAGTGATTATGCTTTTGGAAACTTTGGAGATGTTTTGTTAGCATATTTCATCTACAGTTACAGGCAAAAATTTAATTTGTTAATTTATCTAAGAATCTTCAGCAACTGTTCAGCACACTGAGAGTCTTAACAGACGACCCTTAAACTAGTTGCACAGTTTTGTGGTTCTAAATTTTTATGTGTTGTGACATGCAGATAATGATGCCCCAGAGAAGATTTATAAAATGTGTGTTTGCATTGTTGGGGTTTTTTCGTTCTACTCACCATTTTTAAATGCTACAGAGATGGCTATTATATTGATTTGTATTTCAGTATCATGAAAAGGGGCTATTTAGAAGGGATTCAGCAACTATGTTTCAGAGATTAATTTGCAAAATACACATTACTTGAATATCTAAAAATAGTGTTGCCAAGCAACAAGCTAAAATACAAGAATGTTAGTAGAAGAAACTAAAATACTTATACAGTCTAACAATGTATGCAGATTAATTCTATTCTGTAAACCTGAGAGACTTTTCTGATGTCATATTTTTAGTATGTAATTTTCAACTAACATTCATCATGATACAGGTTTTTCAAAGTTCCATATTTCTGAAATACTTGCCTTTCTGCCATGGCTTGAAGACACTGGAAAATGTTTGAAACAATGCCAGTTGTGTTTAATTATTCATTATGCTACAGAACCAGTATTAGTATTCTGTGGGACTCTGGAGTAATATCGAGCAGTGGTTGTGGTGATGTTTCCAGATCTAGTTTGTTCTTTGAAGCTTATGCCTTTGTACACGGACCATTTCCTGAGGGACAGGGTGATATTGGCAGGCCAGCAGAAATGATAATCGCATGGAAACTGTACAGCGGATGACAAGGTGCGCTAGTGGGAGACTAAAAGAAAGTGTGGGATTTAATTACAGTCTGCAAATCCACAAACTGTGAAGAGGGAAAAGCCTAGACTATGTATTTGGCATTGATTTGCAAGCCATTATTAACTTTCCAGAAACACTTCAATGTTACAAAAGATAAAGCTTTACATAACAAGCGCTGCACCTTTCAGTTTTGCAATCCTAGATAGTCTAACTGCTACTAAAAAGTGTCACCTAAGAAGTCAGAGGCCATTGTGCAAAGCAGAATAACTACTTTCATGCCTGTATAGATTTACAGTAAAGCTGAAAACAGATTTCCAGTTCCCATTATAAAACTGTGTACTAGAAGGATTCAACTCTTTTGAATTTCCCTTCCTCCACAGAGCCTTTCAGCGGTTAATGTTTAACTCTGCTGCAGCATTTTTCAGCAGAACAACCTTTCTAATAGAAAGGATCAAGTTAAATTGTAGAAGTGGTCAAACCGTATGCAATGGATTACCGACAACCTTTGTATCAACTTCCTGAAAGTTGAGAAAAGAAGCATGTACAGCTGTTAACGACATAGGAATACAAATAACCTTAATGAAATGTAATACTCTTTTGGCATTCTCTGGGAGCAAAAGTAACTAGTGCATTACTAGTCTCTCATCACGGCCAAATCATATGGGGAAGTAAGAAAGGAAACTGAAAGACCAAAGGAGGTAGGACACATAATGTCACGTTATAGGTGAGATCGTGGGCTGGGACTGGTGCAGAGAGGCCACACAAAGCCACAGCAGGTTGGCTTTGTCACAAGAGAGCCCGAGAGCATGAATGACGCTCCAGCATGGGGTACTGTGTGGGCACAGGTGGAGCAGCCCAGAGGCAGCCAGTGGGGCTGTGGTGTGAATGTGGAGGGCACCTCTGATTGTGAATCTCCTTTACAGGAGGAACCTTCCATGGTAGCTTAACAGTATACTGTAGTCATGACTAGAGTGATCAACTAAACTTCATGCTATGTTTATTTCTTTCATAAGTATTTTCTTTCCATTGCTTGTAATTTAAATTTCTGCCTATCAAGATTTAGACTGGCAGCTGTATTTCTTTCCAAAGTTCTTTGGGTCCTCTAGTGGTGTCCTTCTGTTCTTTTCCCACACATTATAAAAGTAACTAGGTACACCTCGATATCCTGTATATTATCAGAAATCTATGTTTTTCAACATAACACCTTGGCTTCTGGATATACCTCGGATGACAGTTTGCACAAACAGTGACTCCCTATAGGGATGCACAATTTTGTATTCTCATCTTCTAAGGTCATCTGCCATACCACTCTGCTAGCACATCCAGCATAGAAATACATGTGTCATAAGACAACTCTTCCAGAATTTTTCTCTTGTCAAGAGTAAAAAAATGTTGTCTTTTATTTAAGTCTTTAGGATTTTAGGTTGGAAGTGTACTGACGTCTGTATATACATAACTATATCACTCTTATTTACTTCCTTCAGTAGCAACCCATTTGGAATTATTATTCTATTCATATTCTGGCAATTCCTATACTGGTAAACTAACCAGTATCTGGTAACACTCAGAAGCTGGGACACACTCACCTGTCCCTTGTATGGTTTACATCTGTACCAACTTGTACTCTTCCAAGCAATTCCCAGACATGGTTTGGGAGTTAACATATGCCAAAGATCTTTCCCAGTAGCAGAGTAAATGAGCTTAATATTGCAAAAAACATATTGTTCCATGTCTGCTATCCTTGTCTTATTTCCTACTACAGATATAGCATATGATTCCTATAAAGTTAGGATGTGGTTTTTTGGTTGTTTTTTTTTAAAAGAAGGTGAATATAGCCATGCTTTCAGTCAAGTGAGTGGCTTTCCCAGAGTATTCCCTTCTTGACATTTAACAAGGGAGAATTTCACCAGCAGGACTGTGAGAAAAGACCAACATGCAGCGGACCCCCCAAATGTAGTGCTAACAATTTCATGCTATAAACATACTAAAAAACTCTTTCCCAGATTTCCAAACAGTAAATGTGATTTAGCCCCATCAGGATTATCTGATAGTTGAAGCAAATATAACCAAATTTTTGCAATATATATCAGTCTCTGTCTCAGATGGAAGAAAATATAGTGACATGGATGAAATAGTAAAATGTTGGTAAATCATTTCCTACTTAAGGTACCTCCTTATTCAGAAAGCTTCTCTGTGTTCCCATGTGAGTTCCTTCAATTTCTCAGTTCTGTTTTTAACAATGAAACCAGTAGCCCAGACTTATTTTATTCCTGGGCCTTTTTTCATTCCTTCTTGAGGGAAGGGGTGAATTAGTCTTCTTGAGCTTCAACCGTCACACCATCAGGCTCAGCTTGTTCATTTATTGGCAGTCTTTAACAGCTATCTCATCAAATACTATGTTCAGACACTTATTTGTCTCATCTTAAACCAAAGTATAGCTTAATGAATGCATGAAAATATGTAATTATGGACTTGATGAAACTGGTAATAAAAAACAGAATACCTAAGCTGTAAGTAGATATTACTTTAATTTTCATAAATATCAGGTGTCAGTAACTGGTAAAAATTCAATAAGTTAACAGCATCAATGCCCAGTTGATTAGAAACAATTAGTTAGCCAGTCTTCCCCACCTTTCCACCCATATCTTGCTCTTTCTAGCAATTCCAAAAACAAGTTATTGACTCTATTCACTGAAAAAACTCTTTGATTTATAGCTCAAAACTACATACCTTCCATTATTCTGGTCAAAAATAAAATTAAAATTCTGTAAATGTTCCCAAATCTGCTTCAGTGACATTCAAGACAATGGAAATTCCATAATAGCTTTCAATGTGTTTAAATAAAAAACATGTTTTTCTAAACTTTATGATAAACCAACAATTGTTTTTGAAGATTACAAAAATTAAAGGCCAAAAGTTGGCCTTCTGGAATATGTTTCTGAATTTTCCATGGAGCTGTAAATCATTTGGTGGCTGGTTTGTTGTTTTTTGGTTTGCAATTGTTGTGTTTTTTCATTCTTCACTGTTATTTTGTATTCTTAGACTTCAAGACCCCGATACTTAATAGTCGCTGGCTATGTTGGATGACTTGCCTCTTGATACTGTAGATCATATTGCCTGTAGAGGAATCAACTGTAGTTAAAACACTTTTAACATAGTCCATAAGCACGTGCTTAACTGAGGAGATTTGGATGGTGAATTCACATACCTGATCAGTACGTTATCTGATGTGCTTGCATGGATGTGCAAACAGTCTTGACATTTCTTTTCCCTGCTAACCAGCAACAATCTTTTTTTTCCTCATCTTTGTTTGCTAGAATATTTTTCTGTTTTAAACATTGTATATTATGAAAGGAAGG
>NW_009603379.1:53668-80173 GCF_000690535.1 Cariama cristata
GGTGTGAAACAACAAAACCAACACTTCAAAATTAGCCAGTTTGGAACATCTATGTTCCAAAGGTTCCAAAGGAAAAATGTTAAAGGAAAATTACGGTTCCATGGAAAACAAGAATTTCCACTTTTATTATGATGATGTCAAGAATGTTTCTGTGGAGTCTTCTCTATCATCTCCCATCAACTACCTGAATCTAAACTCAGGAGTTGCCTTATGATTTTTACTTTAGCAATAAAACAGAATTAAGAAGATTTGGAAACATATTTAAAAAAAAAAAAAATCCTAATTTATAGAAACGAGATTTCTATTTCCATTCGCTTGGATGTTTTCCTAGTCATTTCATTCCAATTCCTAAGCAGCTTGGAGCAGATGTCTGTCTAACACAACACCACTTTTTCAGATTGTGACCAATCATTATGGTGGTGCTCAGTGTACTCTACCTCCCACTTGTTAATAGAGCTGTTACCTGTGCGTTTGTGTCAGTATTTGTAAACAGGACAATGGTAGCCTGGTGACTCACCTTATCTATGATCACTGAGTTGATTGCTGTTAATACTGAAGGCACCAGTTCAAATATTCTCAGCGAGTCTTTAACGGAATAGCTCTTGGAGGGAGACTTGCAAAAGTCTGAATCTTGGAAATTCCAGAATTCCATTGTAAAACTTGCATCTTTATCAGATAGTTCCTTAAATAATCTGGACACAGTCTTTTCCAAAGGTAGGACATGTTAATCAAACTGACTATGCTTTCTAATCGATATTGTTTTCTCTGATTCAAGGGAAGCAGTTATGTTCAAGAGACAGACACTTTAGATATGCTTATATTCTTCTTCTTTTTTCTGTGGGATTATTTCTGGATAAAATCAGGCACTCGGGTGGCAGAAACAGCCAAAATAATTTTATAAATTGGCACTGATTGATCATTGAAAATGTCTGCCTCATCTGTTGACTATAACAAAAGGGGATGAAAAACAAAATGATCAGTACTGCATTTCTATTAAATATATTGCAATCCACACAAATTAATTAAGGAATATCAAAAGAGTGAGAATCAGCTAAAGAACACCATACCAACAGTAATGAAAAGCTAAAAAACGTAGCTATTTTTTCATTAAAGTGTCTTCATGAGAAAGTAAAACCCTACTATTTCAACACTCATTTTTAAATTAAATAATAAGCCTATTTTATGGGGTTTTGAAGTCATCCAAGTCATATCTTCCAATTAAGAATCTGGCTTTACTGAAGTCTAATCCACGGTTCTCTCACCAATGCACTTTCTTCCTGAGATATGTCTTATTCACCCTGGTGAAATTTTCTTTTTGCTAAACGTGGTTGCATGGCAGCGTGTGGGGCCAAAATGTCAAACCACAACATCTTTGTGTTTCCCCAGAGAACTGTGTAATTTGATTAGAAGCAATCCTGTAATTACTTTTTCAATAACTCAGACCTTTTCCAACTGCTTTTCACAAAAGCTTGCAAAAGGACCTCACTTCAACACATTCTTCACAGTTAACAGCATAGCAGAAGATGTGTGTTTGATGTCAGCCATCAGAATAAATGCAAGTGAGGAGCTGCTACCCTGGAGGAGAAAATTACAATGAATTTCTGCCAGCCCTGGAAGACTGATGGTGGTAGATGAATTGTAAGTTCCCCATATCCCTTATACAATGCCAAAACTGAAAAGGAGTCGTTCCCACAGCATGGACTTTACAGCCTTATCAGTGGATGTGTGGCTGAAATGTAAAGCTGTTCCCTCACCTCCTTACACTGTTGGTCCCCCTACTAGTATTGTACTTTCTTCCCTTAATAAAGATGCACAGTTTACAAATGTTCCTGTACAAGAGGATATAGTTTCCCAATCTGCTCTGCACAAGTGTCAGTATGAGGCTGTGCTGGCCCAGCCTCCTACTGTTAGTCAGTGATTTACTTTTAAAAGGAGTAAGCTTCATTTTGAGTTTATCCAAGTGTGGAGTCTGAAGCAAATTTAGGAACTGAAAATCTGCCCAGATATGAAAAAATCAAATCCATTTAATTTTACATCAATCAAGAACTGGTTGAGAATTTTGCACCGAAGTTAACATAAGTTCCCTAAACTGAGTTAATCCATTCTTTTAACTTAATATAGGTAATTTATAACTAATGTAATTCTGGATGTGTTTCCAGCTGATGTTTTCATGCACATATGCATAGCTTTCTCTTTTTCCTTCAGTGTAAATGTTGGTTTAAGTTTGTGGGAGAGCAATTTAGAGCTGAGAGTGATTCTGTGCCCCAAAGTTATTTTCATACATAGTTCATTTAATCGAGTTTAATATTCTAATATAACCTAGTTCAGGTGCCCCTAGCTATTTTATTCACTTATAAACTTCTCAAGAAGGCAGCAGCGGAACATACCAAAGATGACAGCACTTGCTTGTATGTCTCTCTACTGCTTAGATGGTGCCACTTGCTTAGCTTGCAGGAAACAAAGGGTCTCATTACTTCCCCCTCAATAGTTGCCTCTTTCAGCTTCTCTCCTTTCTAGTGTTCTCTTCTGTCTCTTTCAAAACGTGTAGGTTAGTCCTTAAAATAACCTTAAGAGTTAGGGTGGAACTGCAGGGGAAACAAGAGTTTAAAGTAATTTACAAAGGAATTAATACAGAGTCATTTTCCCTCGTCGACTCTTATCTCATCCAGTATCACTTTAATAATTCTGTTACCCTTCTTCCTTTCTTTGCTGTCATCTTCCACATGTTGTAAAAATGACTTCTGAGGAACTTTTCACATAATTAATTCATTATAGTTGTCTTTAATATGCAGCACATCCAGTGCTCTTATCGCCATGACTTTTTCTGGTTTCTACATTTTATATCTCAGTATTTTACCTACTTTACCATGTCATTTAAATACACTTTATTTGAATAATCCCCTTAAAATTGAATACTTGGGTTACTCACTTCTGTCCAGATTATCTGCTGAAGTAAATGAGAGGTTGAACAGCTGGATATTTGCAAGTCTGTACTTAGTTGTTGCTGGAATGTTTCCTTGTCTCTTCTAAAAAGCTTTTTTGTAGTGTCTCAAAAGCTAACAGATGTATTGTTCTTTAAAGAAGTGTAATGGTCTGCATTAGCTAGTGCAACTTTAAAATAATTTTAGGAGCTATTTATCTGCTTTGAAGAGAGCTCTTCTTCTTAATCTTATTATTTTGTCTTTGTTTACCTGTTTTGTCCTTAACAAAGCATGCTAACAGGGTTTTTCACTTTTAAAATTTACTGCTTTTCTCCTACAGTGCACAAAGATGAATCAACCCAAACCCAATATAACATAATTGGTTGCTCCAAAACCGTAAATCCACTGAAAAATTTAATTATCGAAATCTCCTGGGCAAAGGAAATGCGGTGCTTCCTGGTCTTACCCTGAATTTTCTTCTCTTGTTAAATTTAGAGATAGCTAATGGCTGTCTATAGCAGTAGTCAGCGTGGTTCACACATACCAAGAAAACTCTCCAATTTCCCTTTCAAATCTTGAGACTTCCTTATGAAAATCATATTTGATGCATTCTGAATTAAACAGTGATTTAATAAACATTGTGCATCTGAAATAGCAAGAAAGAAAAGTGAGATAAAAAGCTGGATCCAATTAGGAACTTGGGGAAGAGCAGGGATTGCAATGCTGAGCATCTAACTTTGAGGTGCCTAGTCCCCACAGTGCAGTTCAGAGGTTAAATTGCCTAGAACCCCTAAAGAGGCCACAAAAGTAAACCTACAAGCTAAAATGAACTTGAAAAGGTGGAGTGGGGGGAGAGCAGGGCAGAGAAGTAAAGCTTGAATTAACCAGCTGAAAATCTCTAAGAATAGGAGTATCTCCACCACTTTCTTAAGCTCAACTAACTCAAGCGTGAGGGAAGATATCTCCTTCCACTTGAGATCTGTACTCTCAACTGTAATTAAAACCATTGCCAAGGTTACTCTTTCCTATTTCAATGAAGTAGCAACACTTACCTTCTCATTTCAATGGTCAAAATTCTAACACTGAGCATGGAGAATTTCACTACAGTTCCAGTTATTTCTGACAGTACTTGAACTATAGAAATTGCTAGTAATGCTTTACTGCCAGGCAGCCCTGCAATATAATTTTGAAGCTTTTTCTTACTTCGAGAAAGACCTGTTAATTATTTGGTGAGAGGAAAAAAAAAAAACCCCTTAGTGGTTAGGAGAGTTGCTGAGGTGGTGGGGATTCCAAGCTCCTGTTCCTTCTTCAATTAGTCTTTCTTTTTTATTTTTTTATCCAATGAATGTTTTGTCCTAAACATATCAGATCTTTGAAGGAAGAGGGGGTGCCTAGGGCAGAATTATTACTGAAGTCCCAGCAACAGAACTACTCAGTCAAGCTGGGTTTGTTGTCTCAGTCTTAGTATTACTGATTTTGGAATACTGTTCTCTTGAAACAGAGCTGATTCAAAGAGGAGGTGAGCACATATTGATATTTCAGAAAAGTTTGTCACCATGATCAATATATAATCCAGAAAAGCACATCTGAATCCAAGCAAAAGCAGAAATCAAACCACAGATTCCAATATTCTCAAAGGAAGCTTTTACCAAAGAGTTTTTAAGTGATCACCTCTACATGAGCCTTCAATTGAGCTGTAGAACACAACAGAACTGAATTTTTCTTGAATCTCCTCTGACAGGAAGAAGCACAGTTTTATTCAAACCCTTCAACCTCAATTCTAGCCTCTCTTATGTTAGGTTGAGAATTGCCTAATGTATGGATTGTTAGGTCTGGGCTGGATGCCAAACTGTTCAGTTCTCTTAGGATTTAGATATTTCTGGGTATCCACACAAGCAGAACTTTATGGATCTAGAAAGCATTCATGTCAAAACTGAAGGATATTTGATGTTAGTAGTTAAATGATATCCAGAAAATGGAAAGAGACATTTCCAAGCCTGAAATGTGAGATTTTTTCTTTTTTTTTTTTTTTAATTTAACCAAAGTCAAAACATAATCACCAAAGTCAGTCTTTATGTGAAGTTTCTCCACAGTTAATAATATTCATTCTCCTGGACTGCCACATTACAATGTGTTTTCAGCTGTCTTCACCAATCACACCCAACGCATATGATTTCAAACCCTGTGTAGGCATCTAAATAATACAAATGTCTAAACAAAGGAAAAAAATCCAAATCAGGAGCTCCACCTACAAATGGTAGTAAACTCTTTGAACTCTGAACACTCATCTATTGAGAGTCTATTTTGTACTGAGCTTTGCATTCTGATGTTCGTTTAGATTTTATCCTCACCAGTTAGAAAAATCCCATATTTTTATGTATTGTATTATTAATTTGATTTTTTGGAAGCTGCAATTAAAAAGTCAATTGTAGGACAATTTAGCAATTTTATCCTATTCAGGATGTCTCACCTACCACAGAACATCAGCAGTGTAGTAAAATAGATTAGCTATATTTCGCTTTTTTTAAGCTAAGTTTTTTTGCTCAGAGGGCTCAGATTTGCTCACAGAGTGAGTTCACATATAAACAAAATACGACTCTTAACAGCCCTTAGCTAATAATTAAGAGGAAATTGCCATTTTACTTCAGTTCTGCATGACTAGCAATCTTGTCCTGGTGTCCAACTTCAATATCCAGCAAAGCCACTTCATAAATAAAACTCCTGAGGACATCCAGCTTCCAAAGAGGTACATCTCATTTAATCAGTTAGTTTGACATCCTTGAAACACAGGTCCATTAGTGCACAGGCTGTTTGTATTTGAAGCAAACACTGAGCACTTACTGAACCTTTGACTGTGTGTGCTGACCTTGGTTTAGACTTCAATCCACAACCATGTGCACCAGATGTTTGGTATTACATAAAAGTAGCATTCATCTGAAACTGATTAAAACAAATACTGTAAGCGATCTAAGAATGATAAAAAATAAATTCGTTTTTGTCCCTGTGGAATATATGTCATAGTAACCCTGCTTGTAGACCAAAACTCTTTTTAAGCAGCATTTAAAAGGACTTAATTTGGGTTTTGTCACATTTTCTGATCTTTAATGGAGTCATACATTTACACAAGATACTACTTTTTTCTGAGATTTTAATTATTTAAATTCTTGACTATCAAAGTTGATCTGTTGTTTCTTTCTGTCAGAACAAAAAATAAGTCATCTAAAGGGTGTCTGAAATAACTAGTGTACCAGAATGCATTGCTGCGGTTATTACAAGAGGTCAAGTTTGTAGAAGGCTTGAGTAAAACAAACTGTTACAGATTAAAAAAAAAAAAAAAAAATGTAAGCTGTGTTACATGAGTGGTAAAACCAAATACCCTGCCTGAAAAAGTAATAAAATATCCCAACGTTGGATTAATCCTCCTTGCTGGTATTGCTTTTATAGCTCCAAAAGTTGATCTATTTTAGAGATAGCCAGGAAAATTACCTTCTGGAAGATCAGCAAAAAGAATAAGTGAAATGGTTGTACACATTTTTTGGCCTTTAGTAAAAGTCTCTAAATCACATAGTCAGCGTACGTTCAAGAGAGTTCACCTCTCTTACGCTGACCTTCTCAAGGTTATTCAGGCACTGTATCCCCTCTAAAATCAGTAGAACATCTGGGGTCTGAAAATAACCTATACACATTTCTCAATATAGCTGGACACAGTGCTACCAAACGACTCCCTATACTTTGCCTTGTGCTAAAAAATGGATAGAGCCAAAATGCATACATTTCTGGCTGCTGTCCAAGCATCATGAGAATCCCAGCACGCTCTACTGGTAAATGAAGACATGAGACATGGGATTGTGTCTCTCTCTTCTCAGCATCCTACAGCTTTCTCAGATTTTTTTTTTTTTCTGTAGCAAGAATATCCACTGGCTTCCCATTAACTGTGTTGCCTGATTTGTCCTTAAACTAGCCTTCAACATTCCTCCTCGAGAACTAAATGACATAGAGTGAGTCATCATCTTTGTGAGGTCTCAACAATGCTAATGAAGCTGCTCTTAAAAGATAGTCTGCATGTGACAACACTTCTGCAGATGTGGGCCTCAGCTCGTGTCTTCTTGTTATATCATTACTAGTGGTTATATCATTACTTAGGAAGAGATCTGGATCGAAGTAATCAGAAAATGCTTCCTTGCACCAATTTCATTAATTGTTTTTTTTATTTGTTTTTTTCTCTTCTTTCCTTATTCACCACTACTGTCAGTATAATTTCTTAGGCATATTCTAAAATGCCTCTGTGTTTAAAAAAGGGTGGTGGGTTAACCACAGCCTGCAACTAGGTCCCACCTAGCCACTTGCTCATTCCTATCCTAACAGTTACCAGCAGGATAGTGGAGAGGATTAGAAGAGCAAAAGTGAGAAAAACTCATGGGTGAAGACAAAGACAGTTTAATAAGTGAAGGAAAGAGGAGGAAAAAAAAACCCAAACAAACAGGTGATGCAAAAGCACTCATCACCCCTCATCAGCAGGCCAATGCCCAGCTGCTTTGGAAAAAGTGCACCACCACGCGCAGTTTTTATTGCTGAGCATGACATTATAGAGCTTTGAGCATCCCTTTGGTCAACTGGGGTCAGCTGTCCCAGCCGTGTCCCCTCCCAACCTCTTGCCCATCCCTAGTCTACTCATTATGGGGGCAAAGCGTGAAAGAGAGAAGATGCTGAAGCTGTGGAAACACTGTTGATGAATAGTTAAAATATTGGAGGATCTAGGTTTTGTTGCATTCAGATGAATCTGATGACCCCCCCTTGAATTGGTCAATGACTCCTATTTCCAGAAAAGCTATGGAAATGTCTTTAGGGAATTTTTTGGTTAATTTTTCCTGCTGTGTAATTTGGTACTACATATGAAGCATTTAAAACTAGAGTGGACAAAATACTGTACACAAACATTCATACACTGCTCTACTCCTAGCACTAGCAGCCATTTGTCGTAATGATATGTTTAATCTTGATTTCCACTCTCTGAAGTTTTATTTATTAATTTTTTCAGGCAGGAATAGCAGAAACTGGGGCAGTGGGGTAGATGAAACACACTAAAGTTTCAATGTTAGGTGTAATTTCTGGTGCAATAGTAGAAGGAGGAATTTATGATTTGAAATTCTTGCACTTAGTAGAATCATTGCAATTATAAGAATTACTATAATGAAGATATACTAAATAATTTAAATAAGCTATCTAGAGCTTTAAAGATTTCTTTACATTAACAACATTCTTATGATAATTAGTTTGTATGTAAAACTGCATAAGAGTCTATAACACCAACTTAAATTTCAAGCAGGACTTTAACACTTCAAAGTTGCCTTTCTTGAAAGATTAAATAATTAGAACTGTTATTTACAGGAATAAAACCACTCAAGTGTAAATGACAGTTATGAACATAATATATTATTTGATCAAAAACATTTCAAATACAACCTAAAAAAGGAACTTTGAAAAAGACTGATTCAGACACATAGTTGTATGACAGTAGTAAAAACAAACTCATTAAAAGAGAATTAACAGCTTTAAAATCTAGGGCTTAAAAAAATGTTATTGGAGTTCATCTAAGTCTTCAGTATACCCAGTTAGGAACTTCTGGATACTAAGAAAGTAAAAAAGTTTATTTAAATTATTTAACTACCTGGATTATTTAAACAACACTTCTTCAACAGTGATGATTTTGTTTATTTATTTTTATTTTGCAAAGCTTGTTTCAAACAAATACTGTTTCATGCTAGGTTAAAAAAAAACATCTTGGGCCACAGAACTTACATTTGGATTTGTAGCCTGAAGCAAGTTTTTTGTACCATTCCAATTACAACAAAACCACCTTTTAACCAAAATGACAAAACCAGCAAATATCACTAAGCCACAGGATAATGACAAATGAAGACTGGTATTTTAACAACTTCTTTTTGTAGTTCAAGCATAGAATACACATACAGTATGTTACATTGCAGTAATAATTCCTGACATTGTTAACACATTGAAGAATTTAAATGTCAGGTTATTTATATTTGGAAATTCTTCCTTCAATGTAAACCTGCTGGATAAGCCTAAGCCATTTTGTTTCCTACAGGAGTGTATGCTCACATGTTTGCATGATGATGTTGTACCATCCTGTCAATGCAAATATAAATAAAGATGTTATTCAGCTAGAAGAAGATCTCCTAAATGTAAAACATCCTCCCACATGACAAATTTTAGACCTGAGGTAGGAGAACCATAGGAAAGAGGAACAAAACAATTCAGAGTCTCATAATTAGGTCACTTGTCCTTGACCTTTCGGTAGCCGAAAGAAAACACCATTTTAGCTGCCATCATTTATTTGATTTAAGAGTTACAGACAGCCTGAAGCCTGTGGCATTGCACGGCAGTGAAAGGCTGTTGGAGAGACTTTGCTCTTTGTTCTTTTGTACACAGTAGAGCTGCATAGCCCAACCCCAGAGAAGGCTGACCGAGACATCTGTAATAATACCAACTGCTTGACTTTTTCAGGGTGGAAAAATGTCTGTCTTGTAATAGAGTCACCTCCACAGAGGGTGTTTAGCTGAGAACTGCTTCTCAGCCTGTCCTGTAGCCCATAATAGTGCAGGTCTCTGAATGTCTTGGCATGTCCCTCTCTTGCTCAGCATGGCCCTTCATGTGAGCATTTACTAGAGCGGATTATGGGGCAAGGATACAGAATTGAATTGTCTTGGCTTGATGTGTGATCTTAGAGGCCCCTTCAAACTGCTTCAGCCTTTTAAAGGAACGTGAAGAAGGGAAAATGAAAAGGAGATTCACATCTTCAAAGAATGTAAAATACTTCAAATGTCAGTGGTGCCAGATCTCCAGTGGTTTTAATTTCACAATTGCTATTGTGATATCTATTAAAAGTGGAAACAACAAGAATTTGGAATGCCAAAAACATCCTGTGAGAATCAGAGAAAGGACCAAATTTAGGCTTTCTGACTATTATCACTATCTTAGTAATATTCTGTAAATAAACTCAAATCCCACATATCAGTGTGATGGAGAAGGCTTTAGTTTTGTGATTTATTGAAAGCAATGTATTTTCAGAAGAATTAGAATGAACAGAAAATAAGGATTTGCATAGGACTGAAAGAAGTCATTTCATGCAATTTATGAGCATGGAAGGAAGCACAAAAATGAAAGTGGGGAAAAAAAGTTTCCAGGATGGTATCTTAGTAACAAACAGATATGAAAGTGAGAGGTACATGACATCACTTGTAAGGTTTTTTGTTGTTGTTTATGGACTTTTTTAACAAATTACCTTCTTCCTCTGAACAGATGTGTTAACTACCACAATAGATGATTGAACAAAAAACCAAAAATTTTAGTTCTTACTTGGTCCTATCCAGAATCTTTCTCTGAACCATCAACAGAAAACCTAAACTATATTGGAAAGACACATCACATTTATCAGTACCACATACTGGGAACTGAAAGTCAAAAGTTACACATACGAATTGCCTATATCCAGGCTTCTTCTACAAAAGAAAATTGCATCTTACGCTGAAATAATTACTTTGTTAATAGACAAAAGTCTGTTTTGCTGAGACAGAAATTAAATTAATATGCAATAGCAAAGGTATCTGTCATTCTGAATGGCTAAAAATTGCCAATCAGAAAAAGAGGAACAATTTTTCACATTAAATGTTTTGACCTGATTTGTATATTCTTGTGAACAAGGAATCCAGAAAATGTTAATATTTACTTGGGGGGGGGGGGGGGGGGGGGAAGGGGTTGAAGAATAATCAAAACTGCGTTATGTACCATGTCTCTTTCTACTCTGTGCTTTTTATTATTGTGAATTTTGTATGTGACTTCTTTATTTCTCATAGGCATTCTTTGAAATTTCTTTTGGATACACGAATGTGTCCAGCTATTGCTGATTAAAAGGCAATTGTCTACATTCAAATCAGATCACAAGCATCTACTATTACTTCTAGTTTCTCAAAATATACCTCTTTTGTGAAACTTTTCAACACAAGTCTCACTATGAAATGTCCAGTGAGTCAAATTTATATCTTCTATTGTCCCTAATACAAAGATGGAAAACTACCTAGTATAGAGATAGGAAGTGAACTAGTAATTATATGCAAGCCACAAGACCATTACCAGCAAGAGCATCTTGAATAGCTTCACCATTTCATGCTGGCAGTACATCTCAAATCAATAGATTAAACTCTCATACTCAGTTGTTTCTTTAGCAGTAGGACTTCTTTTGAACTCACTTAACATTTTGGTTTTGTTCTATGCCTTTTGGGAACAAAAGTAACTTGGTATAAACCTAGGATAGCACTGGTGCAATTCTATGCAGACTTATGAAATAATAAAAAACAATAGAGTATTAAGCCTTGCACAATGACATACCACTTCTAAATCCTGAGAATTCACTCAGCTTCTGTATCTTGAGCCAGAAAGCATTTAGTCTGTGTCAACCTCAACTGTTTCTGGTGTCTACTGCTTGCCTCTCTTAATATTCCAAGAAGATGAGCTAGTGTTCATAATATGGTTTTAATCAGAAAAAGTCATCTGTCACACTTTATCTGCAGTTGCATGCTTACTCCTTAGCTACAACAGACAAAATGTTGATCCTCCTGAAGGCAGCAGAAGAGCTCATGTTGATTTGAATATGGCAAAGATTTTATCAAAAAGCTCAAAGGCCTGTTGAATTGAACGCCGCCTTTGGAGAAAACCTCTCATTGCCCTAAATGTCTGCACACATTGCATGTTAGAAAACTACATATACCTGTGCAAGTTCTTAATTTCCTTACAGATTACATTTATTTCACTGAATCCAATGATTTAATAATTTTTTTACATATATAGAACACAGAATAAATCTATACAATAATAAACAGCCTAAATTCAGTACACATCTGTAAGGAATTTAGAGATTACTAATTTTTCTCATTTTGCTGTCTTTGCATGAGCTATTTCTTATGTATGTCACGTATGGGGTTTTAAATAATTTTGTATCATTAAGACAAGAAGACGTTTTATATGACCCATGAAATCCTCTTTATTTGTGCGGCTAAATCTATTTTTATTTGGTCCAGGGAAAGACTGGAATGTTTAAAGTAAGTGACAAGGTTGTTGCTTGTCATGAAGTAGTAAAGATCTATGTTTTCTTCCCTTTGCAAAATACTTCCCTTAAGACATTTCACAAGTTTTCATTTAAAACAGCAACAGTCATTTTGCTTGTCTCCTTGGAGTTCATGAACATTATTTTTTCTCATTGTTTAATAAACAGTATAATCCAAAGCAATTGGAATACATTAATATTAATAAACTGTCAACTTGTAGACATTCTGAAGTAACATTTTGTGAATACATCGTAGATGAAGTAACATCTTGTGAACAAATCATAAATGCATGTGTGCATATATTTGCATGCACCTGGGATTTATCATATACATAAATACATGTATGCATAGAGATGTATACTTAAAAATATATTGATTTTTTTTTAAATTGTTATTGCCAAAATAGAAGGAAATGCTGTCAAAAAACTATGATGGCAGAAACAAATAATCTCACCATCTGCTCCTTCTCTTGGTCTTTCCAGATAAAGTGTAACTAGTTTATTCTAGCAAAAGTAATAAAAACTCCCAGCACTAAAATAATCAATTTCTGGTGTAAGAGTCTTCCAATCTCTGTCACTGGGCCAAATACAACAATTCCATAGCACTTTCTAAAATGTCTTAGAGGTTTTTGACTCCTAGAGGTGCTTTCAGTTCAAAGGCTGAGTCCATAGTGCTTCATGACAATAGCTGTGGAGCTCTGTCAAAGATTTCTGATCACCTAATTCCAAAAGTCTTCCTTCTTAATTCATAACAGCCTTTTATAGACAGCAGTTCGACACACGAAGGATATTCTTACTTCATTTTTGAATAACTGGATTGAGAGTACATTGTGTTTAGAAGCCTTATCCAAACACCAAACTTCTCTGAATGCATCCATATCTGAAAGCCTGTAAGGTGCTTCCATTTCAGATGCTGCTGCCTATACAACAGGAAAGCAGGCAAATTTTAAGCTACCTGCATCTTCCATCTGCCAGTCCTTTCAACAACATCACGTGTCCTCACCTGACATCTGTAACAAGGCAGATGGGATACGCTATGCTTTGGCTGGCCTATACACCCTGCAGACAGGCTGGATCCATGCTGACAAGCACATGAGATCCAATTTTTCTCCCCCAGAATTCCCTTGGAAGTTTCTTCAAATCTGCCTCTGATCTTCATCCAAGGGCAAGAAACAAGCCTGAGCATGAACAAAAGCACAGACCTATGCTCAAAACGGAGAGCAGATATTTCTGTTGTGTGACCCAACACTACACTGAGGAGAAGAGACAGAGGTATTCCATTTCTTCTGCAAATGTGAGAGAACCTCATTCAATAGGAGCCCTAGATGCAGGTTTTATATCTCAACATCTAAACTGCATGTGCAAGTACTTCATGTGTCAGCTTCTTTTCCACTGGCAATTGCGACAACTACAATTCATTCAGCATCTGCAAATGTAACCAGCAACTTTAATTTGTCAGCATAAAGTGACCTGACTTATGAAATCCAAAGCAAAATGTTCATTAGTACTCTGTTGATATAGACCACTAAGACGAGTCTCCTTCTGACACTTCAGACTGCATATTTCTAATTCAAGATATTCATACTCTGCCAAAACTTCTGTTATTACCATAAAAAAAAGATGCATACAAATGACAAAATAATAAAACAGTATCTCTTGAGCTATAGAAATTATTATATGTATTAATATATTTCATTCTTTATGAAGGAAAAGATGAGTTGTAAATAAAAAAAAAATATTATTTAATTTAAGCAAATGAAGCACAATAATTTGCATATTCCATTCGGGTTATAGTTTCTATAAAGAGGCTAAATTTTATAATAATTTCTTGTTCTGTCTTCAGAAAGGTTAGACTTTGCTATGGTCTAAAGAATCCGTTACTCTTTCCTTCACAAACACTTCACAAATGTGTTGAAAGTCCTTTAGCAAAAATACAGCAGGCAGGGCTTCTGCCAAAATTTCATATAAAGCCACTACAAATACTAAGTCAAATTAAAAAATTATATTTCCATTAGCACATTTTTTTGTTTTTCTTAAAGGTCAATAGAATTACTGTGCACAGTGGTATCTGGAGTGCAATTTTGCTACCAACTGTTTACTGCCTTTTCCTCTTTCTGGCGTTCTTCTGCAAGCTCTCTGTCCCCCCCATCATATGTTCTTGCACCAAAGCCAGACAGGAGGTGTGCTTGGCAGTTCCATGATCCATATGTCAAGGCATAGAATTTATTTTTTTTTTAAGCAATGGATTGTGTCTAGGTACCTGAAGATCCAATTTTTATCACTTATCAAATATTTTTCCTGACTAAGAGGAAAGCTAAGCAGCTGACTACATGCTCAGCATGGCGTCTGCTTCCTAATCGTTGTCAGAGAAATTTTTTTGTTGGTGGTGGTTTTGAGGCAGTTTAATTCTTTGTGCATTTTGTAAATAAAGTCTTTCACTAGTTCCTAATGAGATACGTATGCAAGTCAATCAAAGGGTTGTATCCCCATGGCCATGTGTGATTCAAAGCACACACTGGCCAAAGATCCATTCACAGAGCATTAATCAGAAATTAGAAATAAACTAAAACCTCTTTGCTACATAAAGGCAGTGAATTTTTATTGGCTGCTATTCAGCAAATGGCAAGATTATATTACTCTTGACAGAGACTGCCTGTCCATCTGGCCACATGCATGCCTACTGCCTGATGAGTGTTTTGATGGGAGTTTTGATTTTCTCACAGTCACAGAAAGTGTACAGTTCTCTCTCCCCATTTAAAGTTAGAGTGGTCTCCCTAAAGCATATCAATATTCAGTAAAGCTTGGGAATTTGGCTGTTACTGGCTCCTCTAGGCAGAGCATAGATAAAAACCTATATTCTATATTTTGGTTTGCCTGTTATTATCTTGCAGACTTCATTCTATTTTTACCCCAAGGCTTCAGCTAACCTTATTTCATAAAAAGGATATACTAGTAGTTGTTCTTTACTCACCTCAAAAACTGAGATAAAACAATATTTTGTTAGTGATCATTTATTTGAAACTCAAATTTGTATCTTAAATTTATAGGGGCAAATTGTAACTGATGTAGGTAAAATGAAATGCACATTAGTGGTATTACAATGCTTAAGGCTTGAGGCAGAAAAAAAAATTCCAGGTAAGAGTAGCATTTGTTGTCATCAAAACTCTTTCTCCTTTCTAGACTCCCTCAATACTTCTTTACAAGTAACAGGCATTTTACTTTACATACTACCTTGAGATATAGAATCATATTTCTTCTACTCTGATACAAGCATTGAGTCAACACCAGATGCTTAAAATATATGGCAATAATTGGGCTCAGGCATCCACTTGATCATCTCTAGGGTTCCGTGACTCACGATGAACGGCATTATGTAGACCAAAGAAAGTAAGCACTGAGTGCTGTTTTATTTTATTTAATCCTATTCTGAAACAAAGAATGTTAGGAAGACTATATACATAAAATAAAATTCTTTATTCCACCCCAAGGAGTTTTTTAAAATAACATTAAAATAGTCAGCAAAATATACTAATTGTGTCTAAGTCAGTTATTTCTGGCCCTTTAGTCTTACTTATGGACACACACATGGAATTGCACAAAATAATTGGTTCAAGTAACAGCTTCCCACATTACACTTGACTTCTGTTGGGCTTTCTTTCCATGACACCCTAGGCTTCTCTGTTGAAATGGATGAGAAAAGAGTTCACTTATCACCTCCTTAGGAATGCAGCAATGTATTTAGTCCCAGCTTGTTCCAGTTTGTCCTCCAGTGAGTGTTTCTTCAATCTTTTTTCCCTTTCAGAAAACCTATGTTTTCTTTAAAAGAAAAGATAGATAAAAAGGGCAAAGAAACAAGAAAGACCTTTCTTCTGTCATTGCCTCCCAGTAACTGATCCAGCCAGTGTTTCTCCCAGACGCCATTCAGGACTAGAAATGACAGACAGCCTGTGCACAAGAAGTGTGGCACTTCTAGTATTAGTCCAGCTGATTTCTACCCCAGAATTGCATAACCGTTTTTTTCTCAGGATGTATATACAAAAGGGTTCATCTTAGCTGCAGAGAACTGGTTTCCTCTTCCCTGTTTGAAGGAGAAAGTTATTCTATTTTCTATATATTATTTCTCTTTATTAATCAGCCAGACAGTTTGGCAGGATGTCTTGCAAGCAAGGTTAATGGCTTGCAGTCCTTTTCACGTGTCACTATGGAGGCTGCAGTGGAACAAGTTATCAGTGGGGGCTCAGTTCAGTTGCCCATACATAGGGGCAAGCAGTGGGATTTATATAATGAAGATAAAAGTACAGTCTAAATCTTGTGGCAAACAAATTAGTGGCAAAAAATTAGTTACCTCCAAAGCACAAAAATGACAAGCACATCACAATGATTTTGAAAGAATTTACAATTTGCAGTTTACAAATGTGCTTCTCTTGCAGAAACTTTAGCAAACACTTTGCTGTGTACAGACAAGAGAAGGCAGTGATTTCAGTAATGATTCTCAAGGGTCTACACCCACTTGCACGAGACCACAGAATCTCAGAAGTTCTTCTAGTCTATCCTCTCTCTCAAGGCTAGAAGAAAGGCAACTGAATCATCATTGACATCACATGTCTATGTTCTTGAAAGCATCCTGAGATAGAGACTCCCAGTCAAGCTAGTCTCCTGCTTATCTGCTCTTGCTGTTGCAGAGCTTTACTTGTGTAAAAGCGACTATCTCCAGCTGCTCTTTAAGCTTTTTATCACATGTTCTATCCCCAGTGAACAAAAAGAATACTTTCCTGTTTGTTTTTCCTATATTCAGAGTCCATTGCTAAACGTTCTTATGTTTTTTGCCTCTCTAGATTAAATACACCTCTTCCTTTTTCTCCTCCGTGGGAATGCTTTCAGCAAAACACACAAAAGTGTGCATTTCTATCTTGCTGAAAGTCTCATAATACCAGTTGTAAGACTATATCTGTAGGCTGTTTTCGCTGGGTTTAATTGGAAGTATTTCAACTGTTGCCTCCAGTTGGAATGTCTTAGCTTGGTTTAGCTGAATTTCTTTCTACTTGTCCTCTTTTTATCTTTTAAATATATGCCTATCTTTATGCTGCTGTTAATAACCATGCATGTAATTGTTCTATTATAAACATTACCCAGATGTCAACTGTAATATGCTGTATTTTAGTCTAATTCTGTACTTAGACCTCAGATCCTTTTCAAAGTAGCTGTTACTATCAAGAAAATTTTCCAACTCTTTAAATTAAGAAACAAAAAGAGAGGCAGAAAATGATTTGTTTAGAAACTGAAATACGTACATTTTGATGTTCTGTGGTGCTTACTAACATAATAGGGACAAGACAAGCTCATCACTGATGTAGCATTGGAAATGTTACTGAGATTAATCACAGTTTACGTAAAGTTTGGCTTAGTAATTTTAGGAGATGAAGTAAGTAAAGCCAAACACTCTTTATTTAGAACATTCTCTTAAGTAAATAGAGATGTATAGGTGGCAACACGCACTGCCACTGATAATAATGATCAACAGTATTCCCATTCCAAATGATAAAAATTTGAAGAAAAGTTCTGAGGTGAATGATATGTACACAGTTTCACAGTTTTAATAATCCCAGAATAATCACAAATTTAAAAGTAAATAAATGTAAAAGTAACTCAAGATAAAATGGAAATAAGAGTTCTACATAACATGTCACTCATACATCCTTAGCATTCTCTCCCAACTTTGCACTTAGGCCAATTTCTGTCATGGTAGAACAGAGGCTTAAATGAAATTTGAAAGTCAAGACATATCAAAGAGCATTTGAGATGTGTTTCAAAGCTATTCCTTTAAAAAGTAAATGTGCAAAGAATATGCATGTGTATTTGGTGTACAATTGAATTAAAGTATACTTATAATTCAAATAAATCAAACAATCTTTCTCATTTTTAAGAACACAACCCTGTGAAACTGAAAGCCTGCTTAAAATAAATGATACAGTGTATTTCTGAATTAGGTTGATTTCATTCTCTGATGTGAAAGCTGTTTTGGGACTATGATAGTCTCTTCTAGGTATCCATGAGTCTCACTGCTTAAAGTTCACTATCTGGCTAATCTCCAAAGATAACATATAAGCTAATGTACTATATAGTAAAACACAAAAAAATCAGGCAATAATTTGATGCCTCAATGATAATGAACGTGGGATGCAAAATCACAGCTAGGCAGAATAAAATAGATCAGATAACTGTACAGAAGAGTGTTTTCCGAATTCAGTCTCACAGAACGTTTTAGGCCTACTGTGGTGGAGCTAAACCAAAAATATTTTTGAAATCAAGTCAAATGTAGGTAGTTGGGTAATACAGTTCTAGCAAATATGTATATTTAAAATGTTTTCTCTTGAGAACAAGCACAATCAAACCAAAAAGCTTCAGTAAAATAGAAAAACAATAAAATTAAATTTAACTAGTTATACAGTACATAAATAACAGCTTTTCCCAAGAAAAAGAATAAAAGATTAACCATTAACCAGATACCATTCTCTGGTCCTGCAGCCAAATGACACAATGTGGCTCACGTCCACACACTCAAATTCTCTTCTCCCATGTCCACACTAACAGGTGTATGGTAAATACCATGCCTGGCCTTCTATCAGTGGGTAGTTTGTTTGCATAGCCCAAAGCGGCCCCAGGGAGGCTACTAGATAAGTCAGGGCAGACGATTACGGACTAGTGTCTGAGCCCAGGCCCTGGCTCTGTTTTATTCAGTACTACACACATAGCCTTCCAGATCAAAGACAATTCATTTCAGTATTATAAATACTGACCAGGAACCTCAGCTTACTCGAGCACATCCAAGCTCATTAGACAAGTCATCAGACACAAGAAAGCCCACAACTTAAATATGAAGCAACTCATGGATTTTACAAAGGGCTATTGTGCTCATAAAACTGGAGATGCCAACATCCCTCCCATTATCAGGTCCCAGTCCAAGTTCTGGCAGTATTAAATACTCCTCTACTTGTTTGTGTGAAGTGTAAATAGTCCAATTTATGAGTCCATTCTGCTGACAGATTTAACTGACGATAACACTGTACTTCAACTACTTATCATTTACAAAGGAAAATGTAAATTTCTTGGAAACCACTAGGTCAAGCCATAGGAAGTTAATTTCCTCATGGTAATTTTAAGAGTAAGAATGAGACAACAGGCAGCTCATGCACTTCTGACATCACAAACACTTCTGACAGGGGTTAGTTTCATATCTGTTATGATAGCTAGCAATTGAGCATCAGGGTAATTGGAAGTAATGGCTTGTGTCAACAGTTCTTCTCAGAAACGCAGATTTACGTGATAAGATCTCTTTGTATGTACAAAGTTTAATTGAACCGTAACTGTAAAAGAAGCTGAATAGTATAGCTGTTGTGCTGCCTGCTAAAGACCCCATTACAAAAATTACCATAAAGAATCAATTGCAAAATTGTTCTTTCAGATTACTTTGAAAATCAGGACTGAAATAACATAATTTCTTGGCTATTTTGATGACCTTTTGGTGTGTGATCTGTAATAGATCTGTGTGATAGTGTAACAAGTAATGTGTATGTGAAATTAGTTCATTGGTTCAGCCCTCTGTTTCTGGACCAACGAGACCATAAGGCAACATAAACTAGAATTTTTTATACTGAGCATATACTTAAAGCCATAAGGCAACTTAAACAAGAATTTTTTATACTGAGCATATACTTAAATAGTTTGCTAAATTATATCCTTGATGTTGTACGCAAACATGCTATCAACAATCCTATAGAAGTAATCTTTTTCTCTAGTCATCACAAAAGCACTGAACCTTTCTGGTTTTACTATCCTTGGGAACACTGGGTACAACTGAGAAGTTCCATTATGTGGAAAGTGAAGTTAAAAAATAAACTTCTCATGAAATTGCAGCAGATATAGGTGTAGACACAGAGCATTGAACATAGGCAGTATTTTTCTCCATAAAGTATTTACATTTCATTGCTCTGTAGCTAGGTCTAATTTTGTTATATATAAAACACAGGTGGAAGTACAGAGAATAAATAATTAGATTTGTAATTTGTTGTGAATTTTCAACTGCAGGTTAATCAGCCAGAATATGTGTATAAAACATAGCATGTGATCATGAAAAAGCAAATGAAATCCTAGAATGTGTGAAGGAAAGTATTACTGTTAGAGATAAGGAAGTATTAGTGCAACTAGGCAAGGCACTGGTAAGACTTCCTCTGCAATACTGCGTACACTGTTCTGATACCCCTTGTTTAAGAAAGATTAATTAAACTGCAATAGTTACAGAGAAGGGCTGCTAAGACGATCAGGGTAAAAAAAGAGCTTATCTTGTAAGAGGACACTGAAATAACTTAATGGAGTCTGATAGGGTGTATCATTGCTCTCTATAAATACTTCAGAGGTAGATAAATGCTAAAGAAGGAGAAAACTATTTAAACTAAAAGACAAGGTTGACACAAGAACAAATGGGTATAAATGGGAAAACTTAAGCTGGAAATTAAAAGAATGAGTGAGGTTCTAGAAGGTCTTAAAGAACAAATCTAAATAGTTTAAAAGTGAGATAGGACAAGTTCAGGATCATAAGACAAGTTTATGTAAGAATAGGAAAGAATTTGGCATAAAGGCTAAGAAAATCCTTTCTGCTCTCTATTCAGAGCTCCCCAGTATGACCACCTGAATCTTCCACATTAAGAACTCAGTAAAACAATCAGAATATTGTTGTTTGATTGGTATTGTGGAATAGAATTGTACGCCTTTTCCATTTTTCTGAAGGCGAGAAAGAAGTATTTATACATTTATTGCTGTGATATAGTACCTTACATAGTCTTTTTGATGTCAGTATCACTTCTCAAGTCATATTACCAACATTTCGCAATTTTTTAAAATTAAACACTCAATTACATCCATATGTTCACATTAAAAAAATACTTTGGAAATAGACAGTTTCATGACCCTGCTCACCAGAATGTGCTGGAGTAAATTAGATTGGAGTCTACTCTTGCATTTTGTCCCCAGATATCTTCCAGCTCTGCTCTGGTCAAGAATGAGGAACATCGCTAGTTCTTTGCTACTGCTCTTTTAACCAAAGACTTCAATCTCTATTGTTGTAATCTATCATCTCTAATTAACATTAAATCACTCTAAACTTTAAAAAAACCAAAACTAATGCTGAGTCACTCTACTTTATTACGATAAACTTTCCTATCTTCAATAAACAGCGTTTCATAAATCCATACTGAGTAGTAAGCTAAATTAACTACATCAGAAAGTCACTTTAGAATGAGAATTCGTTAAAGACAGTGACAGCTTAGGAGGAGACAATGTACTACTCATTTCAAAAGCTGTGGAGAAAGCCTCCCTTGATCAAAAACTCTGTTTACTTGAGGAAAGGGTAATTTAATTATCTATCTTCCTGACAAAAAGCATCCTTGTTGACTCAGGATGTAGATATTAACATATAGGGAACTTATTGTTTCACTTAATCTAACAGCCCAACATCAAACAGACTTTGCCCTATAAATGAGCACTGAAAAGTCAAAAAACAAACAAGCAAACAGGCAAAGGTTGAAAGAGAAAAGAGGACAAGCTGCTGAAAGTCTTATTTTCCCGGCATCAGTTTGGCTCAAGTATAGCCCACCTCCACTGTGCTGAGGGAAAGTACCTTTGTAATACCCTGTTTCAAGTTTACATTAACGTTATTGGAAGTTTTACAAGGCAATGTAAGTTATTCTGTCTTGGCCCATGAAAATTTCTTCTTTGTCTTTGTTGATACATCATTTGGTAACCACCTCCTTAGTGAGCGGAGGACTGCTGCTAACTGCTCCAACTCTGGGAAGTGACTGAGCTATTTCCTCATCATTTATGACCAATCCCCAAATCTTCTTTCTTGTCCAAACTGTAGCTGAAGGAGCAGTGGTGAATTGTTTATGGGCAGCCTTGCCTCCACAGATATCCCATCTTCCCTGTCTAATCTTCCATTGGTCACAATGTGGGGACATTACTGAGAAGAGCGATACGATGAAATGCAGCAAGGAAAGTTTTGGAGAAGGCAAAATAATGATTCTGTGGAAGAGAGGGTGGAAATGTGCTGTGTTCAAATGCACAGGAAGGAGGGTGGGCAGAGGGAGTAGGGAGTTCTCAGGTAAGCAAAATCAATTAGGGTTTTGGAAAATATTATAGAATCCTGAACATAAACAATGTGATAAGGAGAGGACTGATAATTCTTTAGCAAGACATTCACAGAAGAGTAAAAGATAGGAACCTTTAGTGGAATTTGGGTCATAAGTAGCTTTCGCAAAAGTGGAATAATTTAAACACAAATTGAGAAGGAAGGCAGGAAGAAAGGAAATAAATAAATAAATAAATTGTGACAGCAAAAACTTAATGTATTCCTTCTGGGACCTCTGCAGTAAATATTCAGTAGCCTTAACCTTAAGGTTAAGTAGAGTGCTTTACTACTTCTGCTACCCATCCTTGTCATGATTACTCATCTTTAGCCTTTATAATCAAAAGGGGTTTGTTGTAATAATTTCTGATGTTTTGATGCCAAAACAGCCAGCTCACTATTCTAATTGGATTCTGAACGGATCAGTAGAAATCACGATCTGTTCTTGTTCTGTGGAGGGACCCAAGGAGCTGCTTGGAGGTACACATACATTACACAAATGACAGTGTTCCCTCATCATATAGTAGCTTCTGGCTGTAACTGGCACAGCTATGGAAGAGAGCATTTGGTCCACTTGCAAAGGGAGCAATTTCACACAGATTGTGGGTGCTGCCAAGGAATACTTCATGTTTAGAATGCCAACATAAATCTGAAGGTCACCGAGCAAGTACTTATGCAGTTCAAATAATTAATTATTTTGATCAAAGATCATAAAATAAGTATATAAGCAAGGAAATGCAATCTCTGCATTTAAATCAACATATGATTACTTTCAAAATGTTATTAGAAGCATTGAAATATTATTAAATTACATCAAGTGTAGATGAATATAGTAAAATACAGATAAAAGCAGGAGCCACATAATGCTTATTACAATTCATAAGGGGAGAAACATAACACAATCTCATTTATAGACTTTTTTTTTAAATCTGCGAGTTTTTTTGTGCAAAATTGGTCAATATTTTATTTTTGTTTGTTCAGCATGTAAAGGAGATAGCTTTGCCTGTTGAAGTTTCCCTGGAAATAACACCATATCAGCAATAATTTGATTTTTCAAAGATCTTTTTTTCACTTCAGTCTTCCTAATGAAAAGTTGCTTAAGGGGGTGATCCAGAAAACATAAATAACAAGTCACTTTGTGCAAACACAGCATTTATACTTTCTGCATAACGTAAACAGTAACTTATGGTAGACACATTTTTATCTGCATAATGTAAACACTAACTTATCATAGACATACTTTTATATTGTTCTAATATCTTCTAAATGTTTTTTTTGGCAAGAATATTAAACTTTTAGTAACTGCTTAATTCTGACACAGAGCAAGACAGAATATTGTTTGTGGAGATGAAGATTAAAAAATACAGATTGGTTTAAGCAAGAAACTAAATGCTGACTGTGGATGTCGATTAGAAATAATGACACGCAAGCGCAAAAGAAATGTCTAGTAACAGATTGCATGGCAGGAAGGATGAAGATTGAATATTGAGGGCAGTAAAGAAGGGTCTAAGACCTAAGCTTTGTTGTATCTCTGCTTTGGTATTTCTTTCTTTGTATTGTTTTTCCAATTGACACATCTGTTTAACTGCCAACAGCTGCCGGCATGATAACAGGTTTAGCTGTATTTTACCAATGCAGTGGCAAACTCTGATATCCTTTACCTCAATAATCAACATAGTCTCATTCAAGTGAACTTTCAGTGGATTTGGGGTTTGATCTGTTTTTAAAAGTCACAACATGATTAGGAAAATCACAATTTGTGATAAAAGAGTTTCACAATATTCAAAGTGCTCCTTATGTCAGTCTCATTCCCTGTCTTTTTCATGTACTGCAGTATCTGAAAGCAATTCATGTATTTAGCGCTGACAACATGATGTCCTCCTGTTCTTTTTTTTTTTCAAGTGAGCATGTGTGTGTTTGAGAGAGAGATGCACAGTAAGATGCAGTCCTGGTATAATTAATATTTCTGTTATTCTGAAAGGATGAAGCAAATATCTGAAAATGCTTAACATTCCAGAACTGTCGCATGCTACATTGCAATCGAATTCCCATCATAAGTGTGGTAATTCCTTTTACCGCTTTAACGTTATTTAAGCCTCTATCACTTTCTACTCTTTATTGCAAAGAAGAAATTTTCTCCCAATAGGCCAAATGGGATCTTTGAGGGTAAGCCATTTATCTGTAGCCTTCTTACTGCTGATACAGTAGTTAGTGCATTTATTGTGCATAGATGTTATAAAAGGGCAGTTGCTTAATAAGGTGACTGGTTACACAAAAGGTCAAATTCCAAACTTAAAAGCACACGTCATTTCCATTGACTTAATTTATTGGAAAAATTTATCCTACAATCCTTCCTCTTCATTACCTTGAGAGTCTCGTTTCATTTACAAATATCCAAAGACATTGTGCTGTCTTGCAGGTCACTGTTACACTGCAGTAGTGTGGTAGTGACCTTAGCAATGCTGAGGTAGAATAACTTTCCAAATGAATAGATTTCATGACAGGCAGGCTAATACAAAAGAATGAGGTCGCTGTATAAATTTTAGTTTAGACCATGCGTTTCATAAAGTAGAACTCATCAAGTTGAGTTGATTGGAGATGAACATCTGGGTCACTAACTGGTGGTACCAACCAACAGTGAAGGAAAGAAATTACTGTTCAGTCTACATTTCTAGACCTGAGCAGGGCAAGAAAGAATTGACTGTACAGTCTGTATTGAAAGTTCACTGTCACAGCTGGAGTAGGAATGGCCAGGAAAATAAAAGATCTATTTTTTTGTACGGGCATCAGGCAATTGCAGAATTTTCTTTCTTGAAATCATACTTATGTATTGACTGACTGTGTGTTGTGGTCTAACCTGGCAGGCAGCAAAACACCACACAGTCGTTCGCTCACTCCCCCACAGTGGGATGGAGCAGAGAATTGTAAAAAAGGTAAAACTCATGGATTGAGATAAAGACAGTCTAACAGGACAGAAAAGGAAGGGAAAATAACAATAACGATAAAAGAATATACAAAACAAGTGATGCACAATGCAGTTGCTCACCACCCACTGACCGATGCACAGCCAGTCCCCGAGCAGTGAGCCACCATGCCCTGGCCAACTCCCCTCAGTTTTATTGTTCAGCATGACATCATACGGTACAGAACATCCCTTTGGTCAGTTGGGGTCAGCTGTCCTGGCTGTGTCCCCTCCCAGCTTCTTGTGCACCCCCAGCCTCCTCGCCGGCAGGGCACTTTGAGCACCTGAACAGTCCTTGACGTAGGGTAAGCCCTGCTCAGCAACAACTATGACATCAGTGCGTTATCAACGTTATTCTCATCTTCAGTCCAAACCACAGCACTGTACCACTACTAGGAGGAAAACTAAATCTATCCCAGCCAAAACCAGGACAATATCCACTTCTTATTCTATACCATCTATGTCATGCTCAGGTCCCACGCTTTCCAATACATTCCAATTAATCACCTCCACCTTTCCTGTCTTTTGATGTATACACACAGATATCATTCCCTTAGTCTATTGGCCAACTCTCTAAAAAGTCCATTGAGTTTGTTTAGACCATGACTTTTGGTTCCATCTATCATAACAGTCCTTCAGAGCAAGAGAAATGGCGTGTGGTGTTGGACTGCTGCATGCTGAAGCAAGTTCTGGTTCCATCACCATTGCACTTGTCCGGTTCTATCATCACTGCATTTCGCTTGGTATCATCAGAATTCACTCTTCATTAATCTGGGTAATTCTTACTGTAATACAGTTGATATGGTATATAGCAACCATACAAGTGATAACGTACAGTAGTATATAGCAATTAACATCACACAATTCAAATCATTAGCTATTCTCACCCAAACTCAAATCCCCCTGAGGTACACATCAGGCTTCCCCATCCTTCCGCATCACCCACCAAGTGCACCCAGGTCCTTGAGTAAAAGCAATCCCACGGATTTGCCTTTGCCTGAGGCAGGAATAACCCAGACTGTCTTCCCCAGCATATTTTGTATGTGTACTACAGGGGTTTTATCCCCTTCTACAATATGTAAAAGTTTTGATTAGGCGGGGCCAGCTTGATTGGCAGATCCTCCAGTGTTGGCTAACCAGGTGGCTTTTCCTAAATATGTGTCCCAGTGTTTGAATGTCCCAGCACCCGCTGCTCTCAGTGTAGTCTTTAACAGTCAGTTGTATTACTCGATTTTCCCAGAAGCTGGTATGTGATAGAGGAGATGATATACCCACTCAATGCCATGCTGTCCTGCTTTGGCTGAAGCAGAACTATTTCTGCTTT
>NW_009603380.1:0-71277 GCF_000690535.1 Cariama cristata
GTGGATTCACTGTGGAGGAAGTAGGATGAATCTTGCACCCGGCAGGAAGAAGAAAATAATCTCTTGTGTTTCAGAGGAAAGACATAGGAGAAGCATGTTCTACACATTGTATCAGGGTATGAAGAATATCATTGAGAAAAATGCCATTTACTAGCTGTTTCAGAATATGATGGGCAATTCCAATTTGGTTCACATTGTAACTATCATCCTTTTTCGTAAAATAGTTCCCAAAGAAAGAGGAAACAAAATCTAAGGGCAAAAAATCCTAGGAGGAATTTGTTTCCACCTAAGAGTTCAGTAGCTGTAGTCGTACTGACAGCAGTAGCTTTGCTGTCACACAATAAGGCAGCAGCGTTGCAAATGTTAATGTCTGTACCTGCTCTGGTTTGTCAGGTGAAATATAGTACAGAAGTGTAAAAACTGCTCATATAAGTATACTCGTGCATATATGGGGGTTCTTACCAGAATAACTATGTCAATTAACAAAAATACAAACCACACACCTAACTGAAAATGTGTTAATGAAATTCTTAATGTGTAACCATAGCAGCTGGATCAAAAAAAGTCAGGAAAAACCTATCAAAATTCTATCCATAGCTCACTATGTTTCCTAATCTGATATAGTGCAACAAGAGAGTTGGGAATGTTAAAAATCCTGACAATTTAAGCCAAGGAGGTGGTTCTCTAAAGAATTTCAGCACCACTTTGTTAGCATTACACTATGGGGATTATAGCAGAGACTGGCGGCAACTTTTATTATAGTCTATCATCTTTCCATAACAATGACCACCCAGGCAGTTTACATTTTTTCCTTATTTCTCTGAAGTCAGGGGTACTTTTATATGCCTGGAAACCATTTAATTATCCTCAGACTCATTCCCAGGAAAGAAGACTATTTTGGTTCTCTCCTTTGAGAAGAAAGAGGTAGAATCTGAAGTCTGAGCTTACATTTGTCCACTCACTTAAACACACAAAACCCATCTTTATTATACCTTTTCACATAGCTGAGCCCGAAGAAGTTCCACTTCACTCTGTAAGTCGAGAAACTGATTTTGTAATGCAGCCTGGTCCCTGAGCTGGGCTTTCAAGGTCAGCACTTGCTGCTGTAATCTCTTATTGGCTATTTTATTCTCCTCTGTTTCCTGGGCATCTTTCACAGTATACACATGCTAGAGAACAAATACACAGATTTTCAGATTAGATGTATAAAATAATAAAAATACTATCAATCATGCTTTTACAGTACAAAGCTTCTCAATCAATATACGTACCTACCTTGTATGTCAAAAAAAAATTAGGCTGATATAAAATGTATGACTTCAAACCTTCATAAACATGTTAGCACTAATATCTTGCACTAATCTTAAAATTGTTTATGAGCAAGGAGTTTTTGATCTCCTGTGAGAGCAGGTGTAGGACTGGGATTTCACAACGCTTCTTCAAGGTAAGTATTGTATTATAATCCTTTCATACCTGGGGAAACTGGGGCACAGACAGATTAAGTGACCAACCTATGGTCACACAGTGAGTAAGACTAGAACTCAAAGTCCCCAGTCTCCTGCTCCAACTGCTATATTATACATCCCTTCTTTTTCTACATATATTTATCTCAGAGAGCAATTCCATTCTCCCAGTTACATTTTTTTTTGGAAGATTGTTAATAAAACTAATCAGATTTGAAGCATAAATGTCAAAAATATTTTAAAAGACAATATTTATTACATTGAAATGTACTAATAGTGGTACTGAACAAGTGGAAGGAGGGGCTTCTGAATCTAACTCCTCCTCAGAGAGTAATTCCGTTCTCCCAGTTATATTTTTCTTTTGGAAGATTGTTAATAAAACTGATCAGATTTGAAGCATAAATGTCAAAAATATTTTAAAAGACAATATTTATTACATTGAAATGTACTAATAGTGGTACTGAACAAGTGGAAGGAGGGGCTTCTGAATCTAACTCCTCCTCCCCCACTCTCCAATTTATTTTTTTTTTTTCAATTTCATGCACTTAGATTGAAAGGATTAGTGAGAGCTTTAGATTGATGGTCAGCATCATAAGGTCAGCTCCTAGAAGTGGTGCTGCCAGATTAAACACATAGATTAAGGATGGGGAAAATCTGAGGGTGAAGAGAGTCTTGTGAAAAACATATATACTATTGTGAATTTATATTAAAAAAATAATGAGTTGATACACACAGCTGCTCAAGATTTCTGATAACATGTTATATAAGCAAGTCTAAGAGATTAAGCATTTCAGTGACTAGGCTAAAAATTCTAGTCAGACCTATGATATGCTGCAGTAAAACCATATAACCTTCCCGCAAAACATGCAGGAAGATGGTTTAATTGTAATGGTTGCTAACATTGATACAACTGAGAGAAGAGCTAATATTCAGCCATGATGCACAACACCACAGTTAAATTTTCCCTCGCTTTCTGACAGCCTTTCCAACTTCAACACCCTTGGTGAGTACAACATACTGAAGGCACCATTTCACAGAAAACAGCAAACTGAAGTGCTAGATCACATCACTCTGCTTGCATCACATCGTTGCAACACAGACAGAAACAGAAATATCACATTTTCATCCTGTTCTTTCTAATGAAGCAAGTCTTTTATGCACAGCATTCAAGCAAGTCGTGCATGCTTTGTACCAAACTTTTTGGCTCCCTCTTGCGTTAAGAGGAATGAACAATAGCAGCTGTCGGACACATCAAGATCGATTAGACCTGGGTTGCAGTGACAAAAGCCTGAGGATGAGTCTGACACATGCTATTTTCCTCATCTTCTTCTTTCTCACACAAAAAAGTATGTTAAATAAAAAATGGAAACACTCCCTAACTGAAGATGCTTAATGGAAAGAGGTGAGGAAATAAAAAAATTTCTTGAAGGTTAAAGACAGAGAGAAGTTCCCTCTTTGCTTTTGCATTTTGCAGACCTGCTAGCAGTTTTCTGCAGTTTCAAAGTACAAATGAGGCATTAAAGGTTTATTTATGATCACTCTGTCAGATGTCCCAGTTAACAGTAACCATGGCTTGTGTAGTCAAGCTCCAGAAGGGTGAAGGACCCAGCAGCTCGGTCTGGGAAATAACCAAAGGATAACTAAGCTCAAAACATAGCATTTAACATGCTGCATTCTTGTAAAACCTGGCAAGATCTCTAGTCTTTGAAGTTGGTGACTAAACATTAAAAATAAAAATAAAATCTTCCTCTTCTTGTGTGCACTGTGCTTATCTGAAAACTCAATGAGAACACGCGAAGGAGTATGACTTTTTGGCTACAGGCCATGACAGGAGTCAGGAGTTCACCAGGGAATCCTGGCACCTTATTTACTGTGTGCATTTTCATTTTCAAAGCTGCAAGTAGTACCCTGCTCCCTTCCTGCTCACCCACATATTTCTTCTAACTTCTACCACAGGACCACAGTTCAGAAGGCCACCTGAACATCCTAGAACATTTCCCCCAGTACTCTTATGCTAACTGGTATTTCCTCTGTTAGCAACAGCACTGAAAAAAAAAGAGTCCTACCAGTAACCTTGGAGTATATTATCTTAGCTCTCCTTTACTTGCAATGAATAATACCATGACAGCCTTTTGGAGTCTCAGCTGAGAACCAGGATCCCTGGGCATTGGGGGTTGTAGAACATGAGATATGTAGAAAGCCCTAAAAGACATGCTCAAAACACATCATATCTCAAAGACCTCCCAACCTTGAATTCTAGATCCAGAGTGCTCACATCTTCACTTCTTTCAAGCATCGCAGACAGAGATCTTCCAGAAAATGAAGTTTAGAATAGGAAAAAGCATAAATTATTGTGATTTACTGTATCACAGTTTATTAATAACTTTGTGGGAAGAAAAGCACTTTTGGACAGGGGTAGCAACTAACTGAAAATAAGAACAGGATCATCAGTCTACAAAACTTCCCTCAGGAAGAAAAATAACGCTAGAAAAGTAGATCATGATAATAATTGTGCAAAAAAGTATTTTTTTTTTTTTTTTTCCAATCCAGAAAAACTTAGGTCATATTTTAATGATTTTACACAAACCCACTATTGACAGCTTGGTGTGTATTAAAAAGGTTATTTTAAAAGAGAATTATTGAAATAAAGTCACAACCTTTGTTAAAATACATCTACTCTATTTTCTACCTGTACTATTTGCTTAGTTGTACCAATAAAATCAATACCCTTTGGTTAAGACATAATGGACTTGAGTCATGCAGATAATTAGTTGGGCCATCAAATAGTGTAACTGAAGGATAAACCCAGTTCTGTGATGTACATGTACTACATCTTTGATCCTGGAATGAGACACATGTGTATTCAACAGTTTGACATTATCCCTACAACAAGTAATTAAGTCGGATGAAGAAGTCAGATCCAAATCAAACAACATTGTAATATTGCATAAATATGTACTACTGATCAATAAATACCAACATGAAGAGTTTAGCTGTTGGAGGGATTTAATAGTGGTTGGTTTGTTTGTTTGTTTTCAGAAGAAAGGCTGACCTGCACTTTTTCCAGTGTAAAAACATTATGCCAAGGTTAGTGAATTTTATTCCCGTGTGAATCATAGAAATAATTAACATCCTAAATCAGTTACCAATAAAATAAGCAATAATTGCTCCAGATTGTCCCCAAACAAAAGGGTTAAAGCTCCATTGCCCAAAAATGCCCCCAGAAGGTGAAGTGTTAGCTTAAACAAAACACCATGATACACTTCTGTATATTCTCAAACAATTTGGGAGTTTCTTCCTCTTACTTGAAACAGTTTTCATTGTTTTAAGGTGTTACATACCAATACATCATAATATGAAAAATCTGTGCTTCATTTTCAATTAACAGTCAGAATTCAGTTGTCTAAACATCAACACATAGTGCCACGTAGGGTGTACAAGCTAATATGAAATAACTGAATAGGAGTTATGGGTGCCCAACTACACCCTCAGGCAGGATGCTCTAAGGCATTTAAATGGGATAAACAATGACATTTAGGCAACTAAACTGAGCCTAGAATCTTTACGTTTTCCAGAATTTGTTTTTATTTTCTTTCCAAGCCATATCTATTTAACTTGTTCAAACTGGATTTGCTAATATTATGGGTTGCTACAAAGTTGCTTTTCCAGCTGATTAAAGTTGCATATTTGTTCTTCACAGTTTTCCTGTTAAGGAGAACAGAAATCATTTCAGGGCTACCTGAGAAGTCTTTATGAAAGCTGCTTCCAGGAGATTATTCAATAATTAAAAAACTTTCCATAAACTACTTCATTTTGGTGGAAAATATAAAAACTTTATCAAGACAGAACCACCTGAAAATTCAAAAAGCTTTCATTTACAGTAAAACCAGAATTTCTGTGATATAGATACATTCCAATGAGACTTTCTCTCCCTCAAGTGATAGAAAGATTTCCTGGATTTTGGGGATACACACTTGGACCGCATGCGTCTACAGACTTTGACTCCCCATTAATCCACACCACTTGCTCACTGGCAGTGGAAGTTGCTTTACAAAGTGCCTGGCATCACATTTCACTTTGCCTGTGCAAATCCAGTAATTGGGGCTAGAAGGCAGAAAAGCCACATACTGGAGACACTGAAGACTCCTCCATCACCTTTCATTAAGACCACCTGAAAATCTATGCCTCAGAAGATGACTCTGCCTAAAGAGAGCAGGACAAGAGTCCTCCTAAAAAAAAAATGGAGGCGTCTACAATGCCCATGCAGAGCCCAGACTTTGGACTACCCTGTAGACAGATGGTCTACCTTGCATAATGTCTGTTCACTTTCAAGTTTATAGCTCTAGTGGCTCTAGATGGTCTACACTTGCTTCAAATCTATTGCCAATAACAACAATGGGCGTCTCTGCATCCAAAACGCTCCCTTCCAAGGAATATGCTTTTCTCCATTTCATTTACATACATACCACTAGTTTGCAGCACTGCTTTCCAAGCATTTTGTCCCCAACTTCTTGTTTAAGATGGTCTAATTCTGAAAGAGCCTGTGTCAAACGAGTTTTGATTTCTTCATATCTTGTTTCAGCAAAGCCAAGTTCTCTGTACCACTTCTGAGCCTAACGGGAAGAATAAAAAAGCAAAATTACTGATTATAATTAGTTTAGCAGTGGTATAATTTTTCTATACCAGCTTACAACCAGACTCTTAAAGTAAGTCCTATAGAAACATATCTAACTAGAGCTATGCAGAAAAATAGATGAATTTTTAAATTGATTTCTAAATTTGAAGGAACCTTGAGTATTCTGAATAAAGCTAAAAAAACCCAGTGGTGAATGGACTCACAATTTCAGAGATTACATCTTTGAAAGCCCTCACGGCAAGTGGAAAGTAAGAATTTATCAGCTAAAGGAAAAAAATCTTCCTGAGAAATGTCAAAAAAGAAAAATGCAAAGGAAGAAAAAAAAGCCTCTATATGTTCACCTTTATATTTTTTCTAGGATACATTTTCTCCACTTATAAGCATTCACAGTACTCTTGGAAAAAAAGAAAAAAACACAAACAAACCACTTAGATCAGTGGGTTGCCTGACAGCAAGCTCTTTGTCTCATATGATAGATCATTTCTTCCCCTTTCTGAAAGCAAAGGCTTCACATTCTTTTAAGTAAACTGAGGAAGGTGTTGTAACCACAACCTCCCTGTAACACACAAAAGGATTAGAAGGACCCAAACTGATCAAGTTTTAAAAAAAAATAAAAATCATATGATCTCTTCATGTTCAAGTTAGGAGGTTGGAAGTCCTTACCTAATCATCCATCACTCATTCAAATCCACCCCTTCATTCCACTTGCCTCACCTGTAACCTGGGAAGTCTTACAAAGCAGCTGTCAAAGGACAACTATTTTGTACACCCACCATGTATAATGCTAAGCTTTTTTACATACTCAGCACACTTGTTACTTCCAGTGGTTTTTCCACAAGGAGTCTGAGTGATGGCTGTTAGGACATGAAACAGCTCCATAAATATACACTTGCCATAAGAGCAATACATTCTGCTTAGATAAGCCTAGAGTGGAGATTGTTCAATAAAAAATAAGATTGTGAAAGCTAATGCATTCAGAAAGGCACAGCACTGAAAGCTTCCTTGGTTGGTATTAAAACTGCAGATATACTTTACACAGGCACAGAACTAGTCATCCAAACAAGTCTTCATGCAGGTGGTGTTGGACTTCATGTTTACTACACAAATGTTGAGAGAAGGGGCTGTGTGCATGCTCTGGGTATAGCAAGACCCCTTGACAGTGTCAGATTTTACGTCATTTTGCCTCTCATTCAAAACCAGGTTTGCCATAATTCTCAGTGCTTCTACTGCCTTCTACTGCCTTCTACTCCTCCTTGCTCCTAGTGAGGGGGAGGGAAGCAGCCTGCCCAGAGATGGCCACAGCAGATAGTTTGTTCTGTGTGTCTTTATTAAGTACTCAGCTTCTGTCAAAGTGTGCTGGAGGAATGTAGCTTCACTTGAAGTTCTGGTCAACCATGAATGACTCTGTGATTCATCACTTAACTGAAAGATCAAAGAGGTATATTTTGGTTCTGCAGATCAGAGACTTCCCTGTTTTGTAAAAGTGTTAAATCCTGGCAGAAAGAAGAACAGCCATGAAAGAAAACAAATTTACTCCTCAGAATTACATCCGAGTAGGAGGTTACCTCTTTTTTTGATTTTTCTAATTCCTTTTGCTGTGTTTTTAGTTCCTCGTTTGCCTTTTCGACTTGCTCTTTCATCACACTGTAGCTTTCAAACATGCTGCCCTGGATACACAGAAAGATGACTCCTCTCACCCATAAAAAATGGCACACAGATTTTTACAGAACAGTATATGGTTTCCTTCTGAATTACTAAAAACATTTGCATAAAATCAAGGTATTACAGATAAATCTTTCCCTGTTGATTATTCTCAACTGAAGTAATAATTCTGCTTTTACAAGAACATAGTAAACTCCATAGAAATTCACCGTAGTGTAAGATTTATGACTACAGAGGAAAAACATCGATAAGAAACCCACTATAAATAAAGATCCCGTCTTTAGGCGTATGTTTCATAAAATCAAAACAGGAAAAAAAATAGACCCTATCAGAATAAGTTAGTAAGTGAATGTGTGCATACTTTTCAATAAGACATGATTGTTTCACAACCCTTAATACTTCACTGTTAAAACAGAAGTTTGTGGAAATTAATTTGCTCCACTAGAAGATTTCACTCTTGCAGTAAGATAAATAATTTTTAAAATGCCAGAACAATGCACTCTTTTTTAAGTTTGTAGCTTATTTTTAACTTTGTAGCTTGCTGTATCGCTTTAAAATTCTCTAATACAACATTCAGGAAAAAAACCTCTCTGGTATTTTGCCTTCTATTTCAAAGTTAACATTACCACCTCAGATCTCCAGCACACAGGAGGTTACAACAACATTTTCTATACTACAAAGTTAATTTAGCTTTGTCCTCCAAATGGCATTTGTATTTCCTCCTTTCTTTAGAAGATCCTGCTTGATAATATTGTTCATTGTTACTATTTACCTTTTTTCTGGGGAAATAGTTTGAGGGGTCTATAACCAGAACTCCTTCTTCAGTCTGAGTTACACTACATGCTATTTCAACTTTCTTTGGCTTAAGACCATGTTGCTGACTTTCTTCTTTTAGTCTTATTATCTTTTCCTTTGTTCCCAAACTTATATCTTTTCTCAGCTGTTCTTCATAGGTGAAACCCAAAGACGACATTAATTCTTTCAATTTGTTATTTTCCAAAATAAAGTTTGCATTTGCTTTATGAAATTCATCAAGCTGTTCTGAAGTTTCTTTCTTGATTCTGTCTATTTCTCTTTTCAGTACACATTTTTCCTCCTGTAAATCAGAAATAGTTTGATAACAGCTGGTTTTGCAGTCCTGAAGTTCTGAAACCAAGGTTCTGTATTTGTCTTGTTCACAATTTGCCTCTGCCAAACATCCCAATAACGTTTCTCTTTCATCTTCTAGAAGGGATATTCTTTGTAAATTTCCCTTTCTCTCTTGTATTAATTCATTATATTTTGCTACATAGTTCTCCTTGTCTTGTAATAATTTAGCTATTTCTTTGAAGCATCTGCTTCTTTCTTCTTTCAGGTCAGAAAGCAGCTGGAAATACCTCATTTTCCTTCCATCCAGGGATAAAACACTCCTGGGAAGTTTATTTGATGCAATTGTCAATGAGTCTTTTTCAGAATTCCTATTTTTCTCTTCAATGCATGAGAGGTTCTTAGAGAAGCTTTTGACAAAAAATCTTCCTGGGCTTATGGTGTTTTCTTCTGATAAGTTATTATAACATCCATCAGCTTCTTTCTCATTAAGCAAGTTTTGGAATGAAATGACATTATCTTCATCTACTGCTAAAATGTATTGAAAATACGCATCCATCTCCTCTTCCAGTGCACACGTCATCTGAGCATATCTCTCATTCTCCTGTTGTAATATACAGACTTTTTTTGAGTAATTTTCATTCTCTTGCATCAGTAGAAATATCCTCTGAGAACATACAGCCACCACTTCTTCCAGTGCGTGTATGTTCACGTTACGTTCATTACCAGCTTCCAGTGGTAGCAGATGACAGAAACACTCATAAACATTGCTCCCTGGCAGGAATAGTTTGCTTAAGCACACAGCCCTCTCCTGCATAGGAGAAAATATGTTTAGCAGATACCTCTCTTCCTCTGACCCAAAAAAATTCTGAGAGTATGCGTATTGCATGTTTTCAGCGGATATTTTTTGACATGAGAAATTCTCATTTCGTTCACTTAGTTTCAGGGTCTGGTCTTTATTTTCTTTCAGGACAATACTGCTGGAAGGGTTTGTTTGGTGAGTTGGTTTCTGAGGTTGCTCTCCTTTCTCCTCCATTATGATTATATCTTCTCCATTATATACCCTATTCACATCAGAGATGCAGATTTCTGAGAGGTTTCCTTGTTTCTCCATTGATTCAGGGCTCCCTTCAAAATGGTTCTTTAAGTCTTTTAAATCAACAGATAAATTTTGGACATCCTGTAGGCTATCTATGCTGTCTTTGACTTCCATTCCTTCTTTCCCAGGCCTGATCAATTCAGTTTTATTCAAAACTTTAGAACTTTCCTTAGGAACACAGGTCACATGTTGTGGTTGGGCTTTCTCATTCTGTATTTCTTCTCCTTTAGCTCTCCCTCTAAAGATTTTTTGGTGATCCTTTTGATCATCAACAACTTTATCCAGACATTTATTTTCACTCATTCTTTTTGGCAGAATTTGCTTGTTTTCCCAATGTTTTTCCACATTGTATTTTTCTAGAGACAATGTGAAAATTTCTGTCACAGTGTAAGGCATCTTTCCATGAAGAGGCGTGGCAGCTTTGTCAGAAAATCCTCCTTCTGCAACAAGGCAGAGGCCATCAGAGCGAAGACTGGTATTTGCCTCACAGAAATCTAAAGTCCTCACTTTTTTCACAGTGGTGACAGCTGATATGTGGTAGCTTTCAGGTTCTAACAAGGTAAGTTCAAGCTTCTTCCTCATCAAAGCCTCAACCACAGAAACAGGGAATGTATTTGCTGGTAGATTTATAGCTTGTTCCTTCAAGAGAAAGAAGTTTTCTTCATCTTTGGTTTCCTTACTTGTCTCATTGTTAGTTAACTTCTCAGAGCAAGGGGGGAGTAGTCTTACTGCAGGATAACTTGGGCTACATCTGAACAAGGTGAAACTATCTTCTAGAGTATCTGCCCTCTTTGTTCCAAGGGTGACCTGATAATAGCAAAAGAGAAATGTTTCAAATTGAAAAATATAAGCTAAGATATATCATTCTGTGTTGCTAACCATAATTTATTTTTCACTTCATAAAATACTTGATTACAGACAGAAGAGAAAAAATATTTTTATATAAAGAGTTTTCAAATTATTTAAAGATTTGTAATGACAGTAATGATATAAATAAGGTACAAATAAGTCACTCATTTTCTTAGTGCACACCTGTATTCTTCTTGAACAACATATTTAGTAGCTATGATTTAAAGCTACTTTTATATCAGTCTTTAAATACACCAACTCTTCATTTTATCTCAAAATTTATAGACTCACTGTGCACAAATGGCAGCAACTTTTCTTCTCACCTGCTCAGTCTCAGCTAGACCAGCCACTTTCGCAAAGGCACTGGAGCTGTGTTCCAAAACTGGTAGAAGTTCTTCTGGTAGTTCCTCCATCTGCTTTAGTCCACCACAGCTACATCCTGGTGTTTCTGTTACGGTAAAGCATTGGACAAGTGTAATACCACTCCCAGATAGTTACATGAAAAACAAACCCCAAAACATCTGACCAGATGTTTTGAACAGAAAAGTATTTTAGTGGGAATATGCTCAAAACTACCTTCTCTATCAGAAGCATACATCACAAATGATGCAGAGATAAGCATGACATTCAACAAAAAACAAATTTAACAAGAAAACATAAATATTAGGCTCTAAAATAAGGTATATTTGGGGTCCCCCCCGAGTTCTCAAAGCATTTAAAATGGAAAATACATCTCATTACAGTAGGTAGATGAAAATTTATGGGTTAAAATTATTCAGTGTAGGTCTGCATTTGCATACACTGAAATCTGCTATAAAATTTCCATTAATTTATGTTGGAAGAATTTAGCTGATACAATTGGCCTAGATCAGATCTTTCATGTTGTTTGGTCTGAAAAGTAAATCTGACTGCTGCACAGCATTCTTAAACACTATACTTCAACCAAGACATGGGAAGTATCCCCTAATTCCTCATCTCCGTAGCTTCTTGAAAGTTCTAGGATTTCTTGAAAAAGCTCATATCTAAATGCTATTATCATACTGGCAAATAGCTATTGCTTCACCTTCCCAAGATACAGTTTCCAGATTAGGAGGTTTTAGAAGGTCTTATACCTTCTAAGTCATGCACACCACATGAATGAAATCATCTTCACTTTTATTGTACAGAAATGAAAGCAAAAAATCCAGTTTGTTTTCATACCAGACTCTTTAGCATGTAGCTGCACAACTGGAGTTTGAGTAGATCTGCTTCTGAGAGAATTCAACACAGCTCCCCATTTCAGATTTTGAACATCAACCTGGATTAGATATCCATTCTTAATGGGAAAAGGAGGAGGAAAAGAGAAAAACAGATTATAAATATACAGTGTTTGTAGTAGGAAAAACAGGCACATGAATTTCCTTTGCTACTTTACATTCAAAAGATCTATTATTTCATTATAATTTCTATTATTTCATACATTGTTCTCATTCTAACATTTTCTAGTAGATGTCATGGTTTTAAGCTTCCTCTTAATATTTCCTTCATACTTCACAAAGAGTTAAGGAAGAAAATCCGAGTAATGAACATGTAATGTGTCAGATCACAGATGGAACACTATCAGAACAGAGACTAAATTTTATGCTCATGATCAAAGAGAAAATAAAGTACAGTTAAGTGGGGAATGAGACGAATACTTCAGTGCCCAGCTACAAAGACAACTGTTCCTAGGTTGGAAGAACTTAAAGTAGAATAATTGTTCCAAATAAATTTTTTTCCATTGATAATTTAATTGTAAATTTCATGTTCTGTTCTTGATATTTATCTTGACTCCCTGATTGAATTTGGAATTTGTGCTAATTTCTAGTACAAAGCAGATACTCTTATTGCTTGGTATGCAGCAGGTCACATTTTGCATGCAGTGTGCTCATTTTTAGTGAACAGAACACTCAGGTTTGATTTTCTCAACAAAACATATAATCAAGGTGGTAGCCAAAAGAGCTACAGTGCAGAAAACAACACAGTCACTTTTGTCTTCCTGCACTGCTCTGCATCAAATGCCAGCAGAAACAAATTTGGTCCCTTTGGGCTGAGCTGCAGCTTTAAAATTACGTACGGATTGGAAAGGCAATGCCTTTCTGTAGCGAGCTAGTCTATAGCAAGTCAGAAAACGCCACTTGATTTTCCACAGGATCACTAGTGAGAATAATTTTGATTTCAACCCAAGTCAGCTGCCACATTATAGTGCCCTGAGATCTTTACTGGGAGGCATGACTTCAGTGGAAACCACACTTCCAAGATTTCTTCCTTAATTTTCTCAGTAATATTGAAGCTAATGTTAATTCCTTGAAACACACTCATTCTTTCCCCGCAAGTTTGCCTTTATTTCTTCCCATGTATCTTTTCTTTATTGATATGTGGGTTCTGCCAAAAGACAGTTACACAAAATTATGTAAAAGATACAATGCTTAGATACCAGGAACATTATACTGTCATGTGAGAGCTGTAGAAAGGTGCATCGCCTCATGTTTCATACTTTTCCTTCACCAACACCAACAGACCCCTAACATTCATATCTAGAAATTGTCTGATAAATCAAGAAACAGCCACATGGAACCAGCTGCTTTTTCATGCATTTTTCTTTCAGGCATAGGCTGCAATTGCAGATAGGGTCCTGATACCAAGTTTGGAAATTCATATTTCCAACCAGGTTTATGTGACTACACCCCTCCGTGAGATGCAGTTCACCTCTACAGTACCAGAACAAAACATCTAATTGGATCCGATATTATTGCACAAAATGCAATAATGACTAAGGTTAGTTTTCAAGAATAACTGATGTGCTTGGCATTTGAATGACATGGTATTTACTGAGGAATCTCATACCATGTGTATTTCACAGGTGTCTGATAAGCCTGTCTTCACAAAGTACTTTTTTTCTGGCTGTGAAATAGGCAAATGATCCCATTTGGTCTTTCACTGAAAGATTGTATACAAGCAGCTTTCCAAAAAAGCAATAGCATGAAAATCTTCTTTGTATTGTACAAAATTTCTCATTTTTATAGCTGTTGATGGAGTATGATGAGTTCAAATAGGACTTTTCTTGTAACTATTTTTGCTTGAATACTACTAGATCAAGGTAATTAGATTAGGAAATTCTATTTTAATAAGTGTTAGTAAAACACAAGATAGGGGGGAAAAGCCCTCTTCAGTTTTACAGTACAACACCAGATGTCTCCCTCCTCCTCCTTTTATCATAGATATCGAAATTTTTTCCCTGCTATCTCAAGCCATTTTATGCTAGAAAAATCCAAGTGAATTAGTAACAGTACTGAAAGAGGAGGAGAAGACAACCAGAAATGCAGAAGGCACAAGATTTGATGCTGCTTATCCTATGCACAGCATTTAAGGAACACAGCCTACTGTGCAGCAGACCAAAGTAAGCTGACTTAACATAAATTATGGTCTGTTCATTTATACCAAAGACCAGGTAATTGAGACTCAGGAACCTCCTATGACAACACGGCTGTAAATTAATACTTAGAAAAGAAATGGTTAGAAAACTTTGTGTAGAGGGAAAAATAACCTTTCATTAGGGTACAACATAGAATGAAAGAGATTTGCTCCTGTTTCTTCAAGACTTTTTGGATGAGTCTCAGGCAATTAGTCAGTCGATATATCTTACTTTCACATCTTCAAATAACTCACCATTTATTTTCTCCTTTTCTCAGTTTTCTCAAACCAATAGTAATTCTCCACTACTTATTCCCTGGCTCTGAATGTCCTCACTCCTGATTTTAGCTGTGCAGTCCCCTTATAGTGCACTCAGTTGTTGTACAACCCAGTGCAAGTCCCTCTAGAAATATCTTATTCTTCATACTTAAGAAAAAGTGAACTCACCAGTTAAAGTAACTGTAGCAATGGTTCAGGTTAAGTATAAAAATAAGCAACAGTCCTTAAGCCACCTCAGGGCAGCTACAGAGAAAAAAGCTGAGGCACAGCTTCCGAGCTCTCCACAAATGTGCTACTGGCTACTGCAGGATGATCTTACTGCTCTTTATCTCTCACACAAAGACAACCTCCTTGAGCTCACTTCTTTGGGACTCTAGACACACTAATGGTACAAAATCACCATGTTCACAAAGATGCATTCAACTACCACTTTAAAAACTTTGTCATTATTTCTTCTGTCTTTTATGGACAAAAGATACTCACTGCCTTCTCCCAGCTCTGGAAGTATCTACAGTCTGATTGTCCTCCTATACTAAAAGGATTTTGTTCATGTCCGTTACCTCTTGGTTAACTGCAGTTAAAAGTGGGAGAGTTCTTGGGATATCAGGGGATCTGGGATATCACAATCTGAATGGAGCAGTTGAGTGGGAGGCTTAGCAGATTTCACTTTGTTTAACAAATCCTCAGAATAAAAACGCCATCCACCTCAGTGCATAAAGAATAAAACTTTGAGTCCTCTCTGTAAAAAGAATTGTTCTTAGTCAGCAAAATGAATTGGCAGAGGCTGAATGCCATATTACAGCATATGCAGAGCTTTCCCATGCAATGCTGGAGCGAAGTGCTTGAAGCAAACAAGTTCTATTCAGCGTATTCAGGGCATATCACAATGCTATGGAGCTGCAAACCATTAAATATCTCAACTCACTGCCAGCCATGAATACTATATCCGTCTTCCCTTGTTTACCATTATCCAGAAAATCTCATAGACAAGATTTATCACCAGCTGTGCTTTTTTCTTCAGCATTTGGGCATGAATAACGTGAAAACTCACCCAGCCATACGTGTACTCCTCCACTGAATGGTGTCCATGAGACTGAGGTCTCAGAAGTTCTTCTGGGCTCTACTTAGTGCCAATTGAGACCTTTTGCCTTGGGCACGACACTTAAAAACTTAAGGAAACAAGGTTTGTGAAGTGTCCTCAATGTGCACCTAATAAAAGCACTGATGCAATGAACCTCCAACTACTGATTCCAGTGGGTGTGAATTAGACACTGTGAAGTACTAATGCATCAACAGAAATGAAGGACAAAAATGCAGAAAAGAAGCAGCCTCACACTTGCATCTTGATTGCACATCTAATGATAAGTGTAATCCAGAGTGCTATAAAGATAAATGCTAATTATATTTTGCTTTATTTTTACTTACCAGGTGAACATCGTTGTCTTCATTCTCCAATCTTGTAAGTTGTGAGTCCGCTTCTTTCTCCTTTTTCAACTTGACTGTACCTTGATCTTTTAAAGCTGTATTTTCATACAAAAGCTCTTCCATTTTTTCCTGTAGCTTGATTTCAGATAATTTCAGACTGTAAACATGATGGCAGGATTCTTCCAATTTTCTTCTGAGAAAGTCTTCAGTGTCCTGAGAGTATTGGAGTTCACTCAGCAGGTTTGCCTGTTCTCTTCTGTTGTCCTCCTCTTTTTCCCTTAAGAACTTCAGATTTTGCTGAAATGCCTTGAGGTGGCTTTTCACGTCATGCTCCAAATTTTCAATGCAAGTTTTCAATTCCATTACATCCACGTCAGAGTGTTTACAGCCCTGAGTCCCACTGAATGCTGATTCCAGCTTCTGCTGGAGATACTGCACCATTCCCTCTTCTAACTTGGATGTCAAAAGAGCAATATGGGCACTGAGATCTAGGACTTGTTTTTCCAGACTAGATACCTGACCCCGAAGGTAATGTTCCCTTTCTCTCAGCACTGCCGTCTGTTGTCTCTGCCTTTTTTTGTAGTGCTCGAAATACTCTGACTGGCTTTTTATTTCATCTTCTTTTGTCTTCAGCTGCTCTTGAAGCCAATGTAATTTTTTCTTTTGCTTCTTCTCTGACTTTTTTTGGTTTTCAACCTATAATTTCAGTGAGTTGTATGGTTATCATCTTAACACTAAATCTCCTCTTATAATTTTTCTTAATTTTTCAATAATTCTATCCTTGTTTTCTAAAAACTCAGGAATGACATAAGTAGAAATTTTTTAAAGCCAGTAAAATCCTGCATTTAGAGCAAAACTGACCTACTGTTTTGTCATTTCAGCTATCACTGAAATGTCTCAGTAGGAAAGAAACAAACAAAACACAAACTCACCCACGTCTACTACTACATAAAATACAGGAGGTTTTTTAACACTTTCTTTTGCATGTTCTACAGTACATATTAAATGAAAAGAAACCTTTGAACTGGAATTCATACAGCCAGGTCTGAACTGTACAGTAACAGATCCTTAACACAGACACTAGCGTAGCACTGAGAAGGCAGAGACGCTGTAGTTCTAGTATAGAAAACAGAACGCAAGCTTTCCAGAGACCAAGCTTTTGCCCTTTGCCCTTCACCAAACCTGTCATCTGTCAGCTCCTTTTATGAAGCCCCTGAAGAAGGAGAAAGGAACAGATGCCTTTTGAATCAGTTTGAGAAAGACTTTGGTATTTTCATTTGCACCAAAGTGTGTTTGAACACAGAGACACACAGAGGTGAAAGATGTCAATGAAAGACAGAGGAAGCTTTCATGATTCCCATGCTGCCCTTGTTTTGAGCAGGGTAAGAGCCACCAGTCTCAGCGCCATTGTAGCATCTTTGAAGCAAGACTGAAGGCACAGAAACATTACTGTTTTTCTTTAAGGACTTCTTTAGGTCAGTCTTTTTGATCTTTGCTGCTTTCCTGTTGAGGGATTCACTGGCAAGGACAGGACAGGAGGAACACTAGGCTGAAATGTTATGGAAAGTCAGGTAGGTGTGGGATAATACTTTATTTGGTTAACTGTTGATGTGAATATATGTATGTCTAAGGTTCCTGAGTCTTAAAAAAATATATTTCATTTTTAATTTAAAAGGAATATATGTATGTCTAAGCTTCCTGAGTCTTAAAAAAAATATATTTCATTTTTAATTTAAAAAGTGAATACTATTATTCATTCTTATGAGTCTCGCTGCGTGGTACTAGTGTCCTGTCACAGTATTCAACTTTGATCTAAAATGCTGAGAAAATGAAAGTGTATGTTACGATAAACAGAATCAAAAGACATTGTTTCACTGTAGACTGTCCCTGAAAAACTTTCATTCCTTCTCTGTTTTCGTGGATTCATCCAATGAGCTATGCAACTTAGGAAAAATTCCTGTTGTATGTGTTATCTGCCAACAGCTGATCTTCCTGACACAGAACATTTATGGGAAGAAGTACTAGAACTTGAGAGAACTGAAGGCTTTCCACTGCAGAGCTGACAATTTCCGAATGGACACAGGAGAGAGGGACTTGCAAGGGTATGCAGTCGGCAGTGGGATGTTGTTGGCAATGAGGGAGCAGGTCGGCTTGCTCCAGCGAAGAGCACTCTGCCGAGCAGGGCTCGCACCAGCAGGACTCTGCAGAATGGTCGTCCACACGACAATGCAGGAAAGAAGGTAAGACCCAAATCAATCTCAGAAAGTTGGAAGAGGACACAAAGCTAAGCAGGAAGCTTAAAGTGGATGCAACAGCAGGTGGGGACCAGCTTGAAAATGCGTGAGCAATTCAAGAGTCAGATGATGGGCTGAGCAGCTGCATTTTGTCCAGAAAACAGGCTGTTAGCTGTGTTGTACTGTTGTATCACACAAAAAAAGAAGTTTTATTACGGGGACAGAAAATTAAAGTCTGACCCAGAGAGGAGTATGCTGAGTGGGTTCTGGGGAGAAAGAAGGAGCATATATCTCAAAGATCAAGGGATTAATGAGAGGAATAACAGCAGTGCTGTCAAAAACATTAGAGAAATACAAAGTGAGGCAAAAAGATCAAAAAATTCTTGATTCTTTCAGTTCTAGCAAAAGAGAAAGGCTGAGATGATTTATTGCTTAAAAACGGAGAGGTCACTGGAGATGAGATTGACTTATAAATCATTACTTATTATTATTTCCAAATGATTATTATTAAATTATTAGTTATTATTAGGTCAAATGCAAGATTCTGCACCTGGGTTGGGGCAATCCCAAGTGCAAATACAGACTGGGCAAAGAATGGATTGAGAGCAGCCCTGAGGAGGAGCACCTGAGGGTGTTGGTTGGCAAGAAGCTCAACACGAGCCGGCGATGCACACTCACAGCCCAGAAAGGCAACTGTACCCTGGGCTGCATCCAAAGCAGCGTGACCAGCAGGTCAAGGGAGGGGATTCTCCCCCTCTACTCTGCTCTGGTGAGACCCCCCTGCAGTACTACCTTCAGCTCTGGGGTCCTCAGCACAAGAAGGGTATGGACCTGTTGGAACGAGTCCAGAGGAGGGCCATGAAGATGATCAGCAGGCTGGAGCACCTCTCCTATGAAGACAGGCTGAGAGAGTTGGGGTTGTTCAGCCTGGAGAAGAGAAGGCTCCGGGGAGACCTTATAGCAGCCTTCCAGTACCTAAAGGGGGCCTACAAGAAAGCTGAGGAGGGACTTGTTACAAGGGCATGGAGTGATAGACAAGGGGGAAATGGCTTTAAACTGGAAGAGGGTAGGTTTAGATTAGATATAAGGAAGAAATTCCTCCCTGTGAGGGTGGTGAGGCTCTGGACCAGGTTGCCCAGAGAAGCTGTGGATGCCCCATCCCTGGAAGTGTTCAAGGCCAGGTTGGATGGGGCTTTGAGCAACCTGGTCTAGTGGAAGGTGCCACTGGCCATGGCAGGGCAGTTGGAACTAAATGATCTTTAAGTAACCTTCCAAATCAAACCATTCTACGATTCTATGATTACCACAAATTTGAAGCAATACCCTCCTCACCATGTTGATCAGGTCCTCCCGAATGTCTCGCAGTTTCCTTTTAACACGCACATTTGCATTTTCAACCTGGTGCAACTTCATGTTTAGTTGATCAATTGTCACAAGAAGTGTTTCGTGTGACAGCTCCAGCTCTTTCATCCTGTGATAGTGAGAACAAAGATCTTTGCTAAGTAAAAACCACACAGTATATTCCCAGATGAATAAGCAGTCATCAGCAATGCATCAATTTATCTTTATTTTTCCATTTTTCTCCCAACAATAAAATAATAACAAATTGTTGAACAGTAATAATGAACACTTAATTCTTAACAAGTCTACTGGGGTTTGCGCATTACACTGGAGGTTCTCATAACTGTTAAAGACAAAGTCTATGTTCATCGTCTCTCTGCTGAGAGAGGAACTTTGGTTTCTACATGTATCTGATCATAGAATTTTGCTAGGTTCACAGTTAGCAATTCAAATTTTATCATGATGGTAAATGCTTCCCACCAAAATTAAGATTACAGGTAACCTACGAGTAATTATGCGTTTTAGGGAACGCATCAAAGGGAAAACATCTTACTTGTTACATACCTCACAGTGTGTACTGAAACCTATAATGCATAACTGTATTGACTTTGTCCACAAAGCTGTATTTTGACAAAATACAGGTTTGTTTTGCCTGTCGCTGTTACAATGGTACTGTAAGGTGACGTGGTGTGATGTGATGGGGATCCTCTATATAGGAGGAATACCTAAGAGAATCTTACAAGAGCAAGCTTCATGTTTTCCTTAAAGTTTTCCTTCCCTTTTCAGCCCACACATAAAATTTTTCTCAATGCTTTGAAAAGTTGTGAATTCCAAAACATCCTTTTCTTGCTAAGGAAAATTTTTTTGCAGCCTCTCATCTCCTGTGGCGGGTACTAGAGCCTTCTCTTTTCTCATCTCAGAGAGGCACACATTACCTGTGCCCCTCAGGACTATGCTGTAACATATCTTCTTCCTTGAATGGCTTCATTCAACCTTCAACAATCTTCCACTCGACTCACCTGCTCATTTCTGTCTTCTAGCTTTGTCTTACTGCCCCTACCTGCCAAACTTTCCTGCTACCTCCATCCCAGCATGACAATGCTATCTTCATTCAAAAATCTCACATAAAAATGTATTTCTGAAACAGGATTAAGGCAGAAATCACAGCATTAAATAAGTACTTATTCGTGTATCCAAGTAAACCTGACAAGGCCGTCTCCACCACAGGCACTGCATAATCTAACACTGGTATCAAAGGAAACTGGGCCACACCAGCCCAAACTCTGCCCTGGCTAGTTACAGATACTGACTCTGCTTCTCTGTTTTTTCCAATAGTTCTACCTTCCACATAATTCATCGTCTCGTCTGTCTGTGCTTTAGCCATGAGAACTTCAGGCACAGGATTTCTTTTCTTTCTACTGGCTACCCAAGAGCCCTGAAAATGGGCTTCCTATATCCCAGGCAAGTTTCAGCTGGTCATTTGCTCTCCTTGAACAGTTTTCTCATACTTTCTTTGTTTTGGTTTTAAATAAATTTCCTCCCATCTTCCCCTCCCCAAATCTTTGTTAAAATAGGTCTATTCCCATGAAAGCTTCCATATCAAAAAAGATTCAGTGTTATTTTGACAAAAAGCCCGTTATTAAAACATTTCTGGCCAAATTCCTTGATGAATCAAAGCAATTAAGAAATTATACAAATAATTATTTTGAATGCCATTTATATTTTCTATTCTTTTAACTATTTGACTTTGTTTAGAACAATGCAGTTGCTGACTATCAAAACCTTGATCTAATTATTCTAGTCAACTACATAATTAATGCTTAATGGCACCTTTAGCTACTGTAATGATTAGCATTAACATAGTAAACTAGATAAAGTTTTCTGAAACAATGAACTTTTTTTGCAACACAAAATTTCAAATTAAGTCTTAACTTAAAAGGAAAGGGACATATTTTAGAAGCAGAATTTATATTTTTAGAATATTTAAGAATGAAACACCCTGAGAAAGCTGTCCAGTTATTTGCAATAAGATTTTAGATCATGCTGTAAATCTGATTTAAATAATAAAAACAAAAAATCAAATATTGCATTTCTTTTCTGACAGCCACAAAAAAAAATTATACATGCATCTTATCAGGAGCCCTAAAAATATATTAAGTCTTTTTTGCTAGTTTTGCATGTATCATTTGACAGCCAGTACATGGGGCAAAGGGAAGAGTACATTTGTCACAATACATTAATTTTGAATACAAAAAACCCTTTTATTTACCTGTTTCTTAGGACAGAATCTGACTCCATGTAGTCCTCTAGAACACCTTTCAGTTTTTGCTCCAGCTTTTCCAGTTCTTTTATTCTGAGGTTCAAATTCTCTTCTCCAGCACTGTTTACTTGTTCATCGGGTATGTTTGCACCTTCTAATTCCTGGGAAATCCAGGAAGTATCAATTTTAACATTGAAATTCAGGACGTCAAATCCTTCATTACTGGGCATTTTAATACAGTAACAGAATTCTTGTTCTCTCCCAGATGAATGATCCATGATGAAAAAAACCCAAATTACCGGGTTCCCAATCTACTGAGGTCTAAGCACGCAATAAAAGAGCCTAAGCATGCAATAAAAGAGCCTAAGCCTCTGATGATCAAATGAACAGTCCTTGTCAATTCTGAACACATTTATTATTTATGAGAGTCTCATTTCATTAGCCCCAAAGTAATTCAGCACGTATGAAACGAGTTGCAGTTCACAACATGAGATCCCCATAAAAGATTCAATTAGACTAATTCATGAAGGAACTAGGCATCAAAGTTTTGAAGAAAGTATAATTTTCTACTAAATATAGGAGTTCATAAAATTGAGTATGTTTATCACAAAAAAAGGTACTTATTTTGGATAAATGTGTGATATTTTTATTGCTTCAAGACAGAAGATTAAAAAAGGATATTTCCTATTCAAAAGGCACTCTATGACCATTTCAAAGAAACATTCAGTACATTTAACTGGTATTTTTGAATTCTGCATTCAGCATTTTACTTAAAGGTTGACTTCACCTCTGACAGGTTATGAAACCATGCCTAAAAGGAATTTTTAAACTTGGGCTTGGGAAAGCAAGCTAAATTGGCTTATTTTCCTTTGCCTCTTTTAGTAATAGCTCTAAAAGTTCTTCAGCCTACAGTTCACCTTCATTTACAGAAACTCTCTTCAGTAGGTATAGTCTTATAACTGGCATCTGTGAAATGCCTTTGTTTTTGCTACATTTGTATTGATTTGGAATTAGATCTGTAATTGGAATTTAACCACTGAGTTTGGACCTATTCTCCAGGAAATAATGCAATTACAGATTATTTTTTTTTTTGGTAAACAGATGCTGAAACAGGGCAAAGAAGAAGAAAAAAAGTAACATTTATTTTTGCCACTGAAGAGTAGAAAATAGCACAAAACCAGTCCAAAAAACCCCCTCCAGTTTTTCTCTTATTGTCCAGTGTTTTGATATGTGCTATTCACACATATGGTGAATTACATAAAATTTATTATTTTGGCCCATTGTATCACTCACTGGCCTTATGTCAGCCACACAAGGACATAGACCTGAAAAGATTCAGCTACTCGTTGGTCCCCTGAGAAGCTATGATATTTAAAAGCTACAAGTGTGGAAAGACAAAGTCTGAACCAACATGGACAACAAAGTTCAAACCACTGCGTGATCTTTTCTAGGCTTACCAAGCCCAGTCCCTTCTCTGAGACCATGCATTTCTGAGACCTCTGAACATAATCATGGCTCTCCTCTGGTCTGTATAATTTCCTCAATGAAGCAGTATCTTTGATTTTGAGCTCTTTCAGACTCTAATATTTTGTCTGTATTTATTATTTGTAAAGCAAATAGACATCCTGGTCCCTGACAATGGACATCCCTGATCACTGCAAAAGGAGCATGTAATAATAGCGGACACTGCTACTCCGCTCATTAACAATTTACAGTGGAAGCCAAATTAATGTCGTTTTCAACTGTGCTCCAGTCTAATAACCAGCTCATAAGCTGTAAAAAGAAAAATCCTTAGTGGTATATTTTGCAGAAAGTAGGCAACAAATAAAAGCAGTGAGGATGGACCAGGCAGGAAATAAACTGACACTTAAAATCATTATACCGATTTCTACTCACATATTTCTAATATATGTTCTTGTCTATCAGTGCACTTTTATTCAATGATACAATGAAAGTGAATACAACAATTTTTAATGTTGATCTCAAACCTTATGATCCATTAGGCTCTACGTTTCTGATGCTTCATCCTGAAGACTACTGAGTACTTCAGCATAAAACCAGGAAAGCTGTTACGACTAATACCAGAAATGAGAAACTTATTGTTTCCTTCTTCACTTAAACAGCTGGGATAGATGATTTAAAAGCTGTCACAGAAAGTGAAAATCAGGCCCAGCATCTTGCATGGACTGAATGTAGTCAGTTAACACACTGTACCTGCTCCCAGCTCTACAATAAATACCAATATGCAATGGATAGTAAGACTGGAATGACATACTCAGTTTTCCAACACTACAAATCCTGCTAGCTCAGTGCAGAATAAAAACAACATGACTGTCATGGAAAATGTCACCCGAATCAGCCAGTTTCTTTGAGAAAAAAGTCACCTGTGAATTACAATGTAACAGATCACATAAAAAATAAGAACACAAAACTGCTCATACCTTCTGTTTTATAACAAGACCATCTCCTGTCTCTGCAGTGCTTTTACCGTTGCAGCCACATGCTCTGACCATCCCATGTTTGTGCTTATAGTTTCATTTCCAAAGTAGTGATGAGCAAAATTATGATTATGAGAAGAAAGAGTGATTCTTTGCCAAGTGAATCACACTTTCCAATTTCTGTTCCTTCATCAGCACCTGGTTTGGTTATCTTAAGCTCTGTTTATGTCCCGTTGTGGTCCTTCTCTTTAGAATAATGCCAAAACTCTTCCTTTTGCAGTGAAGACCTCATTTTTCCACGTTCTGTCATCACACCACTAAAAGCTTTAACTAAAGCATAAAAAAATCTCTCTTTGTAAACACATTCTATAAATGCTTGCTCCTGTTGAACAATACATTGTAAACAACACATTCTTCTGGGGATCAAGTTTCCAAACTTCTGCATGATCCTTGTTTCCAATTTAAATTGTGCTTTGTACCAGGAAACAGTTATTCAGACCCTCACACATGCCTCAGCTTGCTGCATCTGACTGAATTAATATTGTGGAGCTCCTCAGCTCCTTCAGCAGGTAAATGATCTTGTCTGGTGATTCTTTGTGGAGAGTACATCTGTGGTCTTACTTCAGAGCCTAAAAATTACCTGAGAAAACTGGCTTCTTTTCAGGCCGATTCCTGCACCTTCAACAGTGAGACATTGTTTTGCTATGACAAATCTTTTCCTCAGCTTTCTTTGTGCTGCCTTGATCATTCTTTGCCTTGTGTTATTTTTTCAATAAAAATTTCCATTTTATGTGATGTATTATCATAACCATCTTATTCCACTCTGTATTCATGTTGGAGTTCAGTGTGTTCATGGGAGCAGGCTTGTTTCTCTGTAGCTTTCTATATAGCCCTTTTAACACAAAGATGATTTTCAAGAAAATGTGAGGGAGGAGAAAGTTGTCTTTTGATATTGTGCTCTTAATATTTTCAGTTTGCCTTAACATTCTGGAAATAATGAAAAGTATCTATTTCTTCATATTGCCTTTCCAGCTCTGAAACAACAATTTGCCTTTCCCTCTTTGAAAGAAAAGCCTAACTTGTTTGAATTTTCTAACCATTCTCCAACTTAAACAACTCTTTTCAACTTTCATTTTTTCAATCTGTGCTTTGCTCAAAACTTTTCTTGCAGTTCAGGTGGTCAACGTCCTTGACTGTTTATCTACCTCTGACGGTTGAGGTTGTGCCATTTTTGCTTCCTGGTAGCTAATGTCAACATTTTTTCATTTCACCTGGGAGGATGTCATGATTTCCAAATATTTATTTCTAACTATTTCTCCTTATCACATTTGTCTGCACACCCATTTCTTCAAGCCCCTCTTTCTTCTTGAAGAGATAACTGAGCACAGCAACTCATGCATTCTCTTTTCCTGACCTCTCAGGCCACCTTGGCATCTTCCATTCTCCCAGTGCTATCTTTACAAGTTATTGCCTTAATTTTCAAGAAACATTCAAAAAATCATTTCTCCCACGCAGTTCTTACCCACTTCAAAGTTTTCTTAGTTCAATCTACCATCTTGCCTTTCTGCAAAACCTATCTCTTCTCCATCTGTGGATTTCCAACTTACAAATTTAATATCAATTTTACCACCACGGGGTTGTAAAAGTTTACGTGTTTCCGACTTTGGACAGTTTTTTTCCTGTCAGCTATTTACTATAGAGAACTTACTGTCAAACACTTAGCTTTTTTAATGTAGATATTAAAAAGGAGATTCTGTGTTTCCTGGGTGAAATGCAAACCACATTTGTTGAAAGCATGCAGTATGGAGACAAAGATCTCAGTACTGTAAGAAAACCATTTGATAGGTAACAGTTCACATAGCAGCCAGTAATTGCACTTGTATTTTTCCCAGTGTTTGATTGGTGTAAGAGTGTAAATTCTGCTTAGATTTTTTTACTGTGTTTATGATGTGCTGGTCCTTATTTGATTATCAAATCATTCCAGCTTGAAGCTATATCTTTAAAAAAATCTCTAATTTTAAATTCAAATATTTTGCAGCTTCAAGTATTATGCAAACTGTTTTATGAAAAAAAATGCACCAATTTAAAGCTGCTCAATAAATATTTTCTGTATTTTTGCACGTGGACTCAGCTGTTCACTCCATAGTTTCTTTTAATAACCTGTATACAAACCAAAAATAAAAATAAAAATAAAAATAAAAAAAACAAACAAAAAAGAAAACAACAACAACAAAAAAAGAAAAAGTCTTCTGAGCTTTAGATAGATAACATTAATTTAAAAATAAGTGTCGGTATCCAGCCCTAAATTCACAGACACCACAATCTCTTCCTAAAAGTTTTATATTATCTTCAAAATAACAAGAACCAAAATTACTATCAGTACATCACCTGGTTTGCCTTGAAATAACGAACAGTGTTCAAGAGTCCAACTATAGTTAAGACTCTCAAAATAGGCTTTGCTGTGTTACATTAATCAGAGACAGACTCACCTCTGGCAAGATGAACTAAAGGAAATTGCCCTCCATACTAGCACCCCTGTATGATCTGCACTTCTACAAAGGTGACAGTTGAGTCACTATGTGACTACACAGCCATTATCCCTATGTTATTCTCTCAAAATGCTTGTCACCAACCTTGAATTTAACTACTTAAACAGTTGTTATTAAAAGGAGGAATAGCAGGTTATATCAGCACGATGTATTTTCTGGAGACCCATTATACTTGTAATTTTTTAATTTTTTTTTTTCCAAAGAGGACCTATAAAACTATCATCAGCTGTATCAGCACGGAAGCCTATAGATCAGGCCTAGGCCTTGAACTCGTAAAAGTTTTTGAACTAACAGTATTTCAAAATGTTTGAAATGAAATTTTAAAAATGCTGGTGATCTCACTAAATTTATAGAATGTTTATAAATTGTCTCTAAACTTGGCCAGTATACTTTTCACAGTATTTAAAAACAAGTATGTTCATCCAGATGTTAGCACCTCTAACCAAGATTGGAGTAAAAACACTGGATGAAACTCCAAAGACAATATTTTGCTGACTTCCTTTAACATTACTCTTTCAAACTTATATTAACCAAAATAGCATCTGTCCTTTCCGATCTCCACAGAAAATTCAACTCAAACTGTCGTAAGGTGAATAGTGTACCACAAGGCTTCTCTTTTCTTTAAACACATCTCTGTAAGCATATGCTCAATTTTTGACAAAATAAAGGAAATTTCAGAAGGAATGCTCAAAATGCAGTAAAAATATTTCCTAATTTCAACTGATTTTCAACAGTCATCTAGCAACCAAAAGAAAGATACTGCACTTGTAAAAAATCAATAATACCCTTGGCTTACATTCCACCCATCTGTATCTAACATAATTTTATTGTAAAATATAAAACACATGCAGCAACGCTAGTAATGAAAGACTGGAGGCAGTTCCCAAGAGCATCAACAGAAAGATGATAACTGAATGTACCGCAAGCTGAATAAATCCCCAAAAGAGCCCATGATAATACAGGTCTGATTTCTCAAAAGTACTTGTGATCTGGGCAGAAAAAAACACTGTTTCAAGCTCAGTGTAAGGTAAATATAATAGCTTTTTTGGGTAACTATTATCATCATGCTTCTTCATCATATGGTACTTGATAGCAGTTTCAAAGGGGTTGATTAATCACATCTCCTACTATAAGGAGATTCCATGAACATAATTCACAACACATTCCAAAGAAGAAAAAAACTTGGAAAAATTGTAAAGGTAAAAACATTGTGTATTTTCAGTTAAAAAAAACCACAACCAAACACAAAACAACAGCAACAACAAAAATACTGTGTAAATATTCAATAGTTTTAAACCATGGTTTGATCCTGTAGCAGGTAATTGAGTTACTATCCTTACTGAAAGGCAGCGTGCAACTTGCATTGCTCTAGGGAAAAAGGCTAGGACCGATTTTCTAAATTGTATTTCCCTCTTATTCTGTGTGAAAGGTGAGCACTGCCGCTATAGCTCCTGCTCTAGCTGAAGAAATTCACTTTGTCTTTTGCATTGAACTGAAAGGATCAGGACACTGTGGAAAATCTGATGGTAGTGTCTCAAGAGAGAGACATGGAGGTTTCTTATCCTTGCTCTTTCCACGTTGCAGGGGCACATGGAGGGTCAGTCACATTGCAACTTTCACATCACCTCATAAAAGGGAGATTAGGTTAATATTTCCCAAGTTATTTCATGGCTTCAAGGATCTTGAGGAAGTAAAATGAACCCCTTTTTTGTATGGATGACGATGCTTACAGGGCTTTTTAGAAAACAAAACTGAAAACCAAACAGTGTTCACCACCTCTCCATCTGGCACAACAGAAGGCAGGATCATACAGCAATATCTGAACTTTTAGACAAAATGTACCTGCTCTGCAGAACTGAAAATTACCCACTGCAGTTAGAGCAGTATCTTAGAATGCAAAACCAGTTCTCATGGAAAACCCAATGGCTTTCTGCAGAAGTCTGGGAAGGTAACTGAAGGTAGCCAAGTTGGATTTTATAGGTGACTCTTCCTCTCTCAGTAAGTAAAATCAGTATACCCTCTGCCATGCTTTCAGTCTTACAAAGACAATGCTCAAAATATGGCAAAATCTAAGAGTTAAAAATTGAGTACAGAGAAATATAAAGAATACCAACCACATGTCTTGGCTCAGTTGTGTCATCAAGGCCACAGAATGAATGCTAGTGAAAAAAACAAAAAAAGGAACAAAAACTATAACATAAGATCAAAAGAAAATGAGGAAAAAAGAAAAGAAAAAAGATATAAGATATGTAATATGAAATCCAATGATATTACTTTACAGCAGTTAGTCTTGCATCAATATTAATTTTGTTGATCTGAAAGAGAGATACAGTACACCAAACTTACTCTAAAAACAGGTAGCAGGGTACAAAATTCAGTATTTAAGGGCAGCTTTAGAAATGGTAACATTTGTGGTTATGTAACTTCAGAAATATTACGCTTGGCTTTGTGACTCAGTTAAGCAAGTACTTATAATTACACACCTGAAAGCTTTCCTGAACCAAGACATAGCAAGCCAAGGGCACAAACTAAATGCAACTTAAGTGGTAGAAAATCTGTTATAAGAAAAGCATGACATGTTTAAACAGTACTTCCTCATCCATCAACTTGTAGAATAAAACTGAGATTTTATGTTATTCTTTTGTATAGCCTTGAGAAGCAGGACAGTTTGCTGAAGAATCTATAGTGCAAAAGTATTGTCTTCCTTATGTTCTGATTTGACAGAATTTTACATAAATTTAAAAGTTTAATCCATTCCTAGAGGAAAATAAAAAGCCATACACATGACACAGTAACTATAAGTGGTGCATTGCCCTTAGCTACAACCAGCAACGAGGCTCAGCTATAAATACTGCTGTTCCTTCAAAGCATAAGATTTCCCTCCGCAAGAAATTATTGTGCTCGGTATCAGCGGCATGTAGGTGTCAGTCTGCACTCACTGACATATTAAACCTTCAGAAGAACAATGAAGTAGAAGTATATCATTCGTTGATTCTCTGATGACACAATCTTCCTTCAGGCAGTCAAATTCAGAATGGGATTTAATCCCCAGGAAAAAAAATTTCAAATGAAATATAGATAGAAGGAAGCCTTCCACCCATCCAGGAGTTGAAGGTTAATAGAAAATGATGAAGTTTTTTTGAGGTCTCCTGCTAATGTAACATTAAGGCAAGGAGAACGTTAATCATTTTAACTCATTACCAGCTTTCTGCTAAGCTTGTGATTAAGCTGTTTCTTTTCCAATACTTTTCCCCATCCATTTGACTGACGAACCAGCACAGATAATCCTATCTTCCATTTTCAAAATTAGCAGCATGTCTAATCCAATACCTACTCTGTAAACTGTAATGGCAATGCGTTAAAGGTTTACATTCTGGCAATAGCAACGTCTAGAGATTTTGATGTTTTAGAATAGGTGGACAAACACTAATATTTGCAATAAATAACATGTAGAGGTATCACCTATCCTTCAAGGTTTCTCTGCTTTCAGGAGTTGACTGTAGCATCTTAGACATCGCCGGCTGTTAGGCAGGAACAGCTTCAGGTATAGAAGTGGTCCGGGGCAGAAGAGGGCAAAGGCAGAAGAGCCCTTTAAGGGGTGGATACTGCCTGTGATTCTCTGCTAGTGGAAATGGGGACCACTGCCTTCCCAATGGATGCAGACAGACTATCCCCAGCCAGGGAGTAGTGGGGGTAATGTAAAGGGACAATTAGCAAAAGCAGCAGGTAGCCCAGCTTCTCACAGCTCTTCTCCTGGCCCTTCCAACAAACCCAGCCAGATTCCACAGTTCAAAAAGTCCAGGACGAAGTACTGCAGAGGGAAAACTACTGCGGGAGCAGAAGGGGCCAAGGAAGCTGCTGAGGGAACTGGAGAAGCTGCTGAAAGTGTAATACCCCCAGAAGGTGACACAGGGAGGACTGCCACATCCTAAGAGCAATGAAGGGACAGTGAGATTAGTGAAGGGTGAGGAAGAAACCTTCCCACATCCAGCTAGCTGCTCCCCAAAGCCTCTCTCAGTTCTGCAAACCCCATTGACCAGTTCCAACTCCCATTCAGAGTCCTCCAAAAGCCTTCCTCTTGTGTTTTTACCTCATTCTGATCCCAAAAGAAAAAAAAAATTGACTGAAAACACTGACTTCTCTACTCTCAGCAGCAGGTGTAAGTAGGATTAGGTATCCATATGTAACAGAGAAAATGAACCTGAGATGATGTGACTTGTCTTGGGGTCTAGGCACTGGTTTAGCAAAAGCAACATAACTAAATCACTTTTCTAGGGCTTAGGGAAAGCCCCATTATCAGCCCATGCCCTGCAGAACAGCCTAAAATCCACAGACCTGGGAAACACTTGAGCTCACAGGCCAGGAACCTCTTGCTTGGGACCACGGTGACCCAAATACATTTGCTGTCCTAAGCCTCACTCAGAGCTTCTTCAAAAAGGAGAAAATTTGGATCTGGGATATTAATTTGGAACTTGTTTCTATCTTAAAGCGAGAAATATTTTTTGTTTGTAGAGCTCGCCACATGCACCTCATCAACTTTGTTTCAATTTTCAGTACTTGCAAGCTTTGCAAATCAATGTTATCCAAAGAACAAGGCTGAGCTAACTGATTCTGTCAGAGATAAATCTTTATGTTGTTTCTTGATCTAAACCACAGTAGATCCTCCTCCTTCTAGTCCAGTGTCTTTCCAGAACCCTTGGTTCCTTTCTGTACTTGATAGAAAAACCAGATAGCAAATAATTTTGAGCAGCTTAGGGACAGAGCTTCATTTCATGCAGCAAGGACTTGAACCCAAATTTTACGTTGTTTTAAAATAGATTTTTGTGATATTAGGTTAAGTACTATTAACATTAATACAATAGAGAAAAATAAATTAGTATGGGAAAAAAAAAAAATCTATTGGCATTGCCCAGGCATTTATTTACCTTTTCCTCAATTTCTTTGAGTTGCCTCTTTTGAAGTTCTATTTTATCTTCTAGTTCTCGAATTCGCTGGAACAGAAAAAGCAAAATAGATATTATTATATCCAATTTGAAAAATATATGAATCAAAAAGATAAGAAATAGATTAAAAATTAAAAATTAAGAGAACAATTGCCCATTATTAATGTAACCTTTCTCTACAATTATATTAGGCATGTCCATGGCAGGATTGCTCCATGTTTCCTTGAAACCATGGCATTTTAAACAAACTGCACATTCGGAACACCATGTTTATATCATGAAGTCTACTCATCACCACTCATTTACCATAATTTTAGTATACACACACAGGCAATTGTAATTAGCACCAAAATTCTTAGTACAACACTACTTTCTCAACAGCTGCCAGTTTTTCTACTTATCTAGACAGTCAGCAGATTATACTACTACTTTTCATTTTAACTCTCTATTTTCCTTTCCTATAAAACATAACTATGCTTCTGGCATAGTCATGCTATACCAGAAAAACAGAGCACACAGATTTTCAGTTCATCACCAAGACGCCATTCAGAGATTCAGCTCCATCCTATCACCAGAGTGACCTCCCACCAAAGTCAGAGGGAGTGCCTCCTTCAGCGTAGCTCTCCATATTTTTAAGGATTTTCCTTGTTCAGTTCCACAAAGATTCACCAAAAAATATGACTGTTGTTGGGTCCACATATCCTATCTTATTTCTGTCCCCTTGTTTCCTTTCTATAAATTATGCTTTTTCTTTAATTATTTTTCTGGGCTTCTACATTAAGAAGATGCATTTTATTATACTTTTAATATATTTTACTTGTTACAAATAAAGTAGGTTCATAATCTTTTTTTTTTTTTTTTATATGTAGAAACCTGGAATCTCCTACTAACAGCCACTGAGAATCAAGGAGCAACTTCATACTACCAGCTTTTTTCAGGATTAACTACCGGACCTCTGCCTGTCCTACAATAGTTAGGGTATATTAATAGTTCCTGAACTTTGAAAGAGAAATTCTCATCTACTCTAATTTCTATGCATAGGCCAATAAATTTAGTGTAGAAGCTGCTGCACCACTCCCAAATTATTTTATTGCTCTGAAATTGATTTGGACAATAGTATCTCTTTCGAAACAATGTCCAGTCATTACTTAAAAACCTGTGTGATCCACTGATGTTGATAGTTGATTACCTGCATTCAATTCAAAGACCTCAAATAGTGGGAAATGCTCCACACTCATGGTAGCCCAGGACAGTGCAGCAAGGCAGCAGCTGATCCAATGATCATACTGTTTTTGAGAAACAGAGAGTTCGGCTTGAAAATTGCAAATCTAACCTGGAGCTACCTCAAAGATGAGGTACATCCAGTCCTGCAGTTCACTTTGCCTAGAGCATACTACTCTCCACAAAAATATTGCAGACAGGTCACAAGCAATAGCTTTGCTATTGTTGCTGCTGTTCAAAAATAAAAGATTTTGCTTAAATGACTGTTTTGAATATTATGCAGTCAGAATAAGTCAATCAAAACCTCCACTGGATGATGCTCAGAGATTTCCCCAGATAATATAAAAGTGCAAGCCAGATTACCCTCGTGTGACACAAGTGCATGCAGCTTCGCTAACAGTAACAAATGCCCCAAGCATAGCTGTATTAATTTCCTTTTTCCTCTATCATATTGGAATTGATTTATACTTCACCTATCTCTCAAGTGATCATATTCATAGACTGTATGTACCAGGAATATTACAATCACTGTAAAAAGCCATGGGATGAGAAGTCGGCAGGTGAAATCACCTCTGACATCTCTGGTCCATCAGGTTACACTCCTGTTTCTCTCCCACTCATTTCAGTTATGCTGATTCCTACTTACAACCACATCCCAGATCTGAGACTTCAATTCTCTGGGGGTCCTGCTATGCTTTGTGATAAAATTTGATTATGGTGAGATAAGTGGAGAGAAGCAGTATTTTTAAATACCATTTTCACCTTCAAGACTTATGATGTGAGATATTTTTTCAATATCTGCTGAGAACTCGCCTCCAGAAAAAAAAAGGAAAACAAAAAAGCCCCCAAACATCTGATGGCTTTCTCACCTCAGGGTTTACAGCAAGTGTTCTTTTACAAAAGAACATGTTAATTAGGATAAGATGGCATTTTTCAGATTTGGGAATTCTGTTAATTAAGTAAAAATTGAGATGTTACTATTCACTTATGAATTTTTATTCTTTCCAAAAGATTACAGCTATCCAGCTATTCTCTCCAGCTATTCAGAAGAGCTCTAAAAAAAAAAAAAAAGAGCAGAGCCTTCTGTTTTCCAGTTCCTACCCATCACCCATTATAATTTGTGAGATGAAAGGTAGAGAATAGTTTTAAGGTGAAGAAATATACACTTTCTTAAAAATCAGTTTAAATACAAAGACAACCTAGCAATTGAAACGGAATATGCATAGGGTTGAACTTCTTACCATTGAAAAGCTACAAAAAATCCTCAAAAAACCAAATTTATGTTGGCAAGGCAGATATACACAGGGTGGATATAGTCAGTAGGGCTGATATTTACATGTATATATGTAGACCTGGCCACCTAAGGATAATACGTTGAAGACAGGTGACTAGTCTTTAAATAGCTAGTATTCCCCCCCCCAACCCCCCGCCTCTTATATGAGTTGAAATCACAGTGACAGAAGACTTACGCTGCAAATGAGTAAGATTTTGAAACCAACTTCTTTACTACAGAAATTAAGAGTTCAAACCTAGACAGGTCAGAATTTGTTCTAAAACACAACCGCGGGCTGGGATTCTCCATCAGGTATCAAAACTTGGGGTTATTTACTTCTAGTTGTTTACTTGCTTTCCCCTGGAGTACTGTAGGGAGGATTATCCAGGAGGATGAAGTGAGTGTAGCTATTCCCATCAATATCCTCTGGTTGCACAGGGTCAGCACTGGAAGATAACCAGTCTAGTTCAGCTATTTATATATCCTGAAAAATCTGATTTAACTCATTTCTTTCCATTTAACTGCAGAGATGACCTTAAAAATATATACATATATATGCAATATACTGGCAGGTAAAAACAGATTTACATCTACATACGGTATTTAACACATAAAAATAATTAGTTTCCCCCATTGTACCTATCTGCATTTACAGCATTATCTTGATTATACAAAGATGACAATTTCCAAAATATGACTTTAAAAAATACGTGTAAGCTACTTGCAATAATCCTAGCTTTAACAAAAGAAGTATCTTCTAGAAGTAGCAAGAGATGTTCTTCAGTCAAAGGTTGTATTAAACTACCAAGAAGGAAATTACACGAAAATTACACATACTAATTAACACCAAAGGCAAGACTGCTTGAGATTCAGTATAAGTATTTACATCTTTATCTACTGTTCCTTTTATTTGCAAGAATTAGCAATCAAGAAGCTGTGGACTCACTCTCAAGTTTTCAACACTTGATTAGATGCTTTCAGTGAATTCTGATTTGTTTATATTTGCGAAAGCATAACTGTGACAACAAATCACGCAGAACTATTTTATTGTTATCAAGAAATTCTACCTACTTTCATGCTTCAGGGCATAAACTGATGATCAGTAAGCCAAGCTTTTCCTACTATGTCATATAGCGTTGTACAGTTGTGATATAAAAGATGCATTCAGCTCTACCCTTGACAGGGCTCACAGGAACCTTGCAGGGTAAATCCAGTGCATTTTCAACTGCACAAAAAACTGTGTGAGGAAGCAACAAAATCTACTACATGTTGCTCTCAAAACACTGAGAAGTCTCAGTTGAGAAGAAAGTCACAGGCTGTTCTTTTGCTTATTTTCTTTTTGGAAAAGGGAGCGATAGAAGATATGGATAGACAACCTAAACACCAGCACAGCATTTTTGTTTCCTTTAAACCCTGTAGCATTGGTCGCAGTCAGAGCGAGGATTAGGGACAAGTGGAGGGGTGTTCCACTGGGTTCTAGCAATTCCTGTATTCCTGTGGTTAATAGCGGCCCCTCAGTCACATGAGTGCACCTTTTTTGGGACTGACAGGATTCATGAGAATAACACTGTGTTGTCAAACCATGAGGTCATACAAAGGAATTACTGTAGGCAAACAAAGAGCCACAGTCAGACAAAAATAGTGCAAGGAGAATGCAACCGTGAAAGAGAAGAGCACAAACATTCGGGACAGCGATTCTTCACACTGTCAATCTCGCCCAGATTCAAAACCAATCTGCCAAAATAACGAATATTAATTTGTCACTGATTTTATTACAATAGCAAATAAAACCTCACAAAACTTCTGGATGATGGATGGGTAGATTTGTGAATATTCCCTGTTACTACCTTCACCCGCATAGAGCTCTCCTGAGTTTTGGAAAGAGGGTTGGGTGAGCATCCATTTCAGTATGGCAGGCATCTACATGATAAATCGTGCTTCCACTAGCAATGAAGGTTGCTGCCACTTCTGAGTAAGTGCTTGGAGGCAGCCAGAAAGCAGCAGGGGCTGAAAGGTCCGTACTGCTGTCCTGAGGTAACAGCAGATGGCTCTGCCGGCCGAGCTACGGCTGGAGCAGCAACTTCAGCTCTGTCAGAAATGAGGCTCTGCTGTGAAATCCATTTGCATTTCCAGACAGCTACAGAGCGAAGATGCTCAAGATGTACAACATATGCCTTACTTAATACTTAACTGCAATTTGAACAGACTTTTAAGTTCCATTGTAAAATTTTTCTTGATAGTATTTATACATTATATATGCAAAGGTATGTGGCACAGCTATAACCTTGATGGACAGCCTAAACATGCTAACAATTAGGTAAAAGAGAGACTATCCAGAAAGTTAAGACAGCTAAAGCATGTATTTCCTTTGGATGTCTATAGTGTGAAGACAAGCATATGACTGAAAGTCTCTAAAGCACCCTTAACATGGCACTATTTACCACATCACAGAACAGAGCTGTAAAAGGAAAGTTTACCGTCAGTCATTTTGAATTGTATAAATTATGTTCACTGACTGCAGTGATTATATACTGCCCCTCCTCTTCAAGCCAATGCTTGGAGAGCTCCCAAGCACAAAGGGCTGTCAAATTGCCCAAAAGCGGGAAATTAAACATTTTTCTCAGCAGAAGATTCCGAATGTGCAGAAGATTCCCCCTAAATGCTCATAACTCTTATTTCCTTCCACCTTGCAATGGGAAGGTCATCTTTCTGGGAAACAGAATACATTTCTTGAAGTGCAATTATCCACTTAAGCAATTACTTCACTTTGGTAAACTTGGATGGCAAGTACCTTTAGCATCTATCTTCTAGTACTGGTAGGGAAATTAAGATAGTCAGTTCTTCCTTTCTGAGGTAACAGAGGGCTGAAACACCAAGATGGGACTACACAACAGTATCACTCCCAGCAGTTCCGACCTTCCTCCAGAAAGGGAGGCTCCAAGTTTGCATGAAGCATTGCTCTACAGGTAGTATAGTGACTGAGCAGGCATATGCAGGACCAATGTAAGTGTCTCTGCATGTACAGCTTGGTTATCCTGATAGCTGGATAATTTCCCTAGAGATAATGGTTCTTTTCCAAATACACCAAAACTCAGTAAAAGGCTAGATAATCCTAGAGGCAAATGCATTATTGCCATGAATCCTTTGTACAAAGGTGCAAAAAGGGATGATACAGTTTTAAAAATGGAATTAAAGGCAACGCATTCCTTGCACACCATTCAACTCACAGGCCAGGTCCAAAGGAATGATACTAATACATTCCCAGTGGAAAACCAGCTAGGTACTGATTTCAAAAGGGAAATTTCTGTAATTTTTAGCATGGTCTGGCTCCTGTGGCTATACTGCAACCTCAAGGTTGCAAGCCACATCTCTGGGATGTCTGAGGAATCAAGGTTTAGGTGAAATGCAAGCATCATGATGGTGGATATGTGCCTAGAAATGTCACTCCGCTTCCACTAACAGAGAAATTCCAATAACATGGGTTTAGAAAACTCATCTTGCATTATGGAGCAAAGAAGTACAAATAATGAAGCTGATACTGGAAACTATAATATCGCATTTTCAATCCTTAACATCATTGAACGGTTTAGCCAAAATGAAAAAATTGCTCTATTAAAAAAAAAAAAGGAAAGTTAATTGCATTCCCACATAGTACACATGAAGTATCTGTGCCCAACTTGTGTTATAATAGCAATCCTTCTACATTAAGTACAGTTTCCATTAATATAGTGCCAGTTGTAAAGGAGCACTGAAATAAATGGTAATCCTTCCACTGAGCTCAGTGAGCCCCGGATTGCAGTCTCAGAGCTATCATTTTTCTCCTGAAGATAATAAATCAGTACAGCAACGATTTGTCATCATTTTGAGAGTTTGGCATGGGAGGATTTTCAGCATTACAAAGAAAGAAAATTGATCTGAGGTGTAATGAAGTGCCCTACTAGTGTAAGGTGCTAGGTCCCAATTTCCCCTGCCAACCAAAATGTGCATATTTCCTCATTTTAGTTTTTCTTTCACAAGACCTCAAATTCTGATGAGAAATGAACCATGTCTCTCTACAATTACAGGGTCCCTTACACACATTCTGGTTTTTTGACCCGATCTCCCAGCTACCTTTTTAGTAGCAAACACAGATTCTGAGAACTTCCATGTTTTGTGTTTATTGGGCAGTGATGGGGGCTAGATGAAGTGGGCTTCTTCATCTAAGCCTTTTGTCCTCTCCAATTCATTCATAGCATTAGCCAGTCATTCGCAGTTCTCAAACAACATCTTGGATGGTTTCAAATCCTCAAAGAGCTTTGCCAAATGGGGAAAATACTACCAGGAAAGGAACTTCTGTGACAAATTTCATCTGATGATAGAAAATGATGACAACATCATCCTTCATGTAGGTGTCAAGCTGCAGAACTGATATTCTTGTTTCCTAGATAAGTGTGTAGGCAAAGAGTTCATCCGAACAAACATACTGTTTTACTGACAGCAACATCAAGAAGATCAATTTAGCTGGCTGCAAAATAGGATCCTTGTCATGCTACTACAGTTGTGAAAACAGAGGAATGTACTAATCAGGGGGTTTAGAAATCACCTTAATAGTTCCTGTGACACACTCTTATTGGATTTACATTCATCAGCAAATCCAACAAAACAATTTGATAATTTTAGCACAAAGCAGACAAAGAAGGATTTGCTAAGCTGCTTAGAGCCTCAGCTCTGAAATGTTCGAAAGGTTCACGTTGATGTATATTTATTACAGGATAGGCACCATAGACGGACTATATCAGACATGAACCGTGTTTTGAATCTTTGAAGCCAGCTTATGGTCAAGAATGTATGTTATTCTGCAGCAAAATTTAGCAAGGGAAATATTTTATCAATCTGACAAAGGGAAGAATCAATATTGTTTCATTATATCTATTTTAAGCAGCTTCTCAACACTATTAAGACACAGGTATGTAAGATTTTTAATAATATAAACAGCATAGCTATGTTACATATATAAATGTAAACAAAGATTAATATAAACAGACTTGCCTTTAGCTATTATTCAAATCACTAAGGTGATGGATAAAATTCCTTAATGCAAATAAATATATTATTTTCTTGATTTTTTTTTTTTAAATCTAATGCATTTTAACAGCTGTTTAAAAGCCTCTACTGTGTTTACAATACAATTTACATAGGTAATTGCCACATGCATTTACTCAAGCTGTTGGATCTGCTACTGTAAGGGGTGTGGATTCAGGAATCCCAATGTTCTCTTTAGTCCCATATTCCTAGAATGTGATTTTGCATAATGGTTATAAGGAAACAAGCAAGTATACTGTATCAGCATTAGCTTAAGCTATTTTTGTTGCCATCTTGTTTTACTTTATGAATGAAAACTTAATATAAATTTCGGGCAGTTGGATATGATAATAATACATCATTTTGGATATACTGTACCTCTCTGATTCTCATCAAGGTCTTTCTTTACATAGCAAGTAAAAATTTCATTCCTTTCTGTGTTCTGCAGTCTCAACCATGATAATCCAATTAATAGTTACTGAAGTAGGAGAATTGTTCTTGTTAATCTTTATTATGCATTTGTAGTTTCTTTATTTGCCTTCCTGAGGAGAACGAACCTTTTAGCAGCTGCACTGATGCATTTATCAGCATGAAAGTTAATATATATTCAATCAAATTGGTCTTAGTAGTAATTCAGTGAATTTTATAAATGCATTTAGCTTAAAATAATTATTTGTTATAAGCTGATACTGAATGACTATAGGTACATACAAGATATGGCTTAATATTTACTAGTAAACTTGATCTTTTTTTAACACTGAGAGTCTTTTAATTTATGCTATATTAAAACTACCTCATACATTGATATCCAACAGAGTATCATCAGTCCTATTGCTTTTCACTAGGGAAAAACAGTAATTAAAGCCACATTAGCCTTATATCTACACAGAATGGCTATTCTAAGTTTGTGTGAGCTCAGAAGACAAAACACATTCGACATCTTAAAACTGACTCCTTAACAGCCTAGACTTATTATCTGGGGCGAAAAAAAAAGCGCATGATGTAATTATGCATTTAGCATTAAATTTAGATTATTTTACATTCTGATGTAAATTTCCATGTAAGTAATTATCATAATGTATGTATTTGATATATGAATTGTGCATATGAAAACAAATTTAATCTTCCGTTCTATAACAAAATTCACAACACTTTCTTTTTTAGACTTGCCTTTCCTCAGCTCCCACTGGCCTTTCCTAAGAAACACAGGGTATGCAGGATTTCAGATGAGAGGATTTCAGCATTCAAACTTCAGATAAGGGTTTTCTTGATTCTAATATTACTTTAAGGCATACAGTTTGCTCTTAACTTGAGTGCAACCTCAGTCACATCTTGTTTAGGACAAAGGCAGTAGACCTTTCAGATATATTTTGTAGGCATTATATATCAGTCCTGCTATCATCACTTAGATAAGTAGCATCACTAAGGCAGTTAGCAAAGCAGTCATGGTTTGGTCTGAAGCCTAAATATACAGAAAACATACATAAGGAAACAGTGTAAGATAAACATACAGAAATGGCTAAAACTAACTCTTGTCTGCCATGCATGTCATCTGTGGGATGCGACAGAAGGTTATTGTGATATTGTCATTATAGCTGCAATGATGGCTTGAAAGACTCAACATTCACTCCTGCGTGACAAATCAATACCACAGGTCAACTGTGATTAACCTAGTCGTGATGTCCTTGATGAATATAGATTACAGTTAGATAGCTATGATTATCAGATGCCTTTAAGAGCAATTCATGAATATAAAAAACGCATTATCAACAGTGATCTATTATGTGTTGAACAGCAAAGCACAGAACATTTCTCAAATGCAAACATTAGTAATTGAGGAAAAAAAAAAAAGTCACTGGTTGCCCTATGTATCCCTCTTCATGTATAGTTGTATGCAAATAGCTGGGGATGAACTTTCCAAGCACCTTAACATTTCAGATTTAAAATGAAAAACATTAAAACAGATCATATCTATATAAATTTAGATGTGAAATGATCTGAGACTTTCCCCAATTATTATTGTATAAGCAACCTTAGTAGTAATACTTCTACCTACTTTCTGAATTGTCTGACAAAGCTGTGAGTTTTTGACTAAGCCAGCCTCCCTAGCACAATGCAAGATGCCAGAGGAGGTATTGTCTCTAATTTGTCCTCTCTGACACAAGGCAGTATGCCAAAGAGGACAAATTTGAGACAACACCTCCTCATGCCTATCAATGAGGTGCACTGAGCATAGCATCCTCCCTCCCTCTCTCCCTCCCCCAAGAACTTTCCTAGTCAAACATTAAACCTTAATAATTCTCCTTGGGTGAAAAATAAACGGTCTATCAACCATAACAGATGACACAGCAAATGGGAGCAGAACAACTGCTGGATTTATCTAAGCTTTACCTGAATATCCATAATATATCAAATGGCGCATGTCAGGTTCTTACTTCACACTGGCAATTAATGTATTAACAAAGTAATTTTTTAAAATTAAGGTTTTCAGAGAAAACCAACAAAAAATCAAAATGTATTCCAAATGGCTGAGCCAATAGGATCTTACAGATATGGTGACATCCAATCCTATGGATTTGTAAACAAACTACTCTCCCAGAGTGAAAAAAGGTGTCCTACCTACAAGAGAGCAGGGAGAACTCATGGAGGAATGGCATCCACTATAGCTTTGTTTGATCTGTAAGCAGTAAGAACTTGACTCTTCAGGTCAGGAAAACAAGAGAAACGAAGAAACTCAGGGAAGGAAATTAGTTCAGTGTTTCTTGATTTCAAGCTATGTTTGTATTTTGACATTTCAGGATGAAAAAAGACATCACTGCTTCTGACTTTTCCTTGGTGTCCATGAAAAAAGTGCCTGAGGCACCACATTTGCAGTGAATCCTTCTCTATGGCAGTGACATATAGAGGTCAGTTTTGAGTTATACCTGTTTTGTCCTAAAGGATTGTCCTATGCCTTCTTCTAGTAAAATATGAAAATAAAGTGGTAATTTCTGCTTTTATTACCAATGAGTAATCCAACCTGGTCATAGGAGTAAATGCTATAGTTTAAAGAAAACACAGTTAAAATATTTCCAGCTGTATTCCAACTATTTAGACCTGGAATTTGGATGTCTTCAACAATGCAACTCAGAGAAAAAAATAGCCACACTTTTTGATGACACAATGAACTAACACATCTTTTCTATTTCTTTTTTCTTACAATTTTATACACAGATAAGACTGCTCTGTGAAATTATTGGACTACATTAATAAAGTCTGTCTCTCATGCTTTCTGATTGGCAGCAACCATTTTTGAACTGAATGCATGTCATTCTGCTGTCTCTCAAGGGTTTTCTACCTTCAGTTTGTATTTAAAATTACTTACAATGAAATCAGAATAAATTCTATTTCTATTATAAATTTTCTTCATGTTTGAATACTACCAATAGTGCAATTTGAATTAATGTATCTTAATTTAAAGCCTGGTTCTGATCACTTTCCACAGTTTCTTACTCCAGAAGCAGCTACAGTCAAACCAACAGGAACATATTTCAAGTTAGATCTCATTGGGTTCATATAAGGCATAATTTGATCTTTAAATATTTATTAATTTCAGCAGATAACACAATCACAATACATTTTTAAGGCAATCTAACCATGATGCTGTGTGGATTTTTTGTGTTGTTTTTTTGGGGGGAGCTGTTGTTTGGGGTTTTTTTTTGGAGGGTGGTCAGTTTGCTTAATTAAGAAGTTGCTATCCCTACTTCAGAAACATATTTTATTGCTCTGTTTGAAATATTTTGTCTCAGAGATAGTTTTTATAGCTACATAAGCACATTTTTCTGTCTCTATAGAAATGACTTAGAATGTTATATATACATACATATATTTTACCCTTCTTAACAGAACCTGCTAGTAATGATCTTCATAGTTTCCAAAACGCACAAAAGTCATGTCACTGCATTGACTAGAGCACAAATGTCACTTTTAAATGAAGTCCTGCTAAAAATAAACCAGACGTTGATTTACCAAAGTTTATAAGTGTAGCAAAATGACACATTTTTGATGGCAATATATGCAGGAATGGCAGTTGAACTGCACATACCCCATGGCTGGAAGCAAATATCACAAGCTGCTCATGACAGATTTTTAATTAACATATTTTGCCTCCTCCAAATAGAGTGGATGGTGTAAATCAAAGCACCTTCTCTGACTTCACGAGAGTACTGTCAATATGCTTCAGCTGAGGATCTGTCCGCCAGACCTGCATGTTGCACTCTGGGTTTAATAAAAGCATTGTATGCCTTAGCAAGCAGATCTAATCACACAGTCTGTCTAACTTGGCTCCACAGAGGCCAAGTTTCCTTAATACACAATGAGTATACATGAATGGTTCAATTCTATACTAATGAACAATAATAATGTGGGGCTATACATGCCCAAGATGAACAGACCTACCAATGTAAAACAGAGCCTAAAATTCTAAAATATATTTGTTTCACTGGAACAAAGTCAACACCCAGTGGTTGAGAACCAAGGTTTTATATCTGGACAAAGAAGCACACATAAAGCAGCACAAGCTCACATTTGGACAACAGTTTACCTGCTCTCTTATGCACATCCCTGTCCTTTTCAGACAGTACATTCCCCAGGAGGAACATTTACCTGTTCTGTAAAATCAGCATCTCACAAGCTAAAAACCCAAAACCCCTGCATGAAGCAGTTCACCTATGATGTAACCCTGCAGACCTACCTGCAGCGTTCATCACATGCCTTGTCACTTCTGCATCCTGCATTATGGTCAAGGATCACTTACATGCAGAAGGAGAGAACTCAACTTCTCCTCCTCCATCACCAGACTTCTTGGACCCCAATGCTGTATGTCTGACACAGAAACTGGTTGCAGCCAGCCTGCCAGGATAAGCAGAATCGTTCTTTTGAAGCCCTTGTATCAGGCAGGCCAGGAGGTAACAAAATCAAAGAAACAGGCCTTCTGGAAGTGATCAAACTTCCAGAGTTTCAGAGAATTTGGAATCTTGAATGACTATATATGATTTCTGTTTCAGTGAAAGTTTAAGACTGTTTGCAACAAGGACATTCTGTGTTAAATCTTGCACATCCATCATGCTGTCATACCATTCTCCGTAATCCCCACTGCAGCAGAGTAAGAAGATGGTGCATACTGCAAAAACATTGCAGAGTGCACAAATATGACCAGGTCTAGACTACAGTTTTGCCAGAATAAAGCATAATGGTTGTTTGCTGATGTCACAATGTTAGAAAAACCTCTAGTGGCCATAAATATATCAGGAAAAGGGGGATTCATTTAATGTAACATCTAGGGTTGTACTATGCTTGGAGCAGCTTCATCCATACATTAAGATTCTGCCAACACAAGTATGGTCTCACTTGTGTAGCATTTGTCTTTTGTCATCTGCTAGTATAGATGAATGTAATCCTATCAGAATTAGCCCTGTGACACTACTGATCTGTGCTAAGGGTTTTTTGTTGTTTGCTTTTTTTTTTTTAAGCCAGGGATATTTGCATACAACTCCTAGATTATCATTGTTGACCACTGGTCCCATAAGGACCCACAAATACAACCTTCAAGAATTAACAACGGAGAAGAAATTGAGCAAAGGATTTCAAATACAGTCTGTTAATCTCCCATACCCCAGGTAAACTACCTACCACCTTTGCTTTTGTTTTTCCTGCCTACTGTGGGGGTGTGGGGCTGTTAAAAGCAGATGACTAAAATACTTAGCTCCTCATTAACCTGTAGAATTCTGTTTAATGTGTCCTGCAGGGCTGTAACCTTAGCATGTCTAATGAGAAAGGCACAATATGAAACTCTAATAACACACTATAAAATGGATCTGGAGACAGGTACATAAACATCCATGGCTAATGAGGCTATGTTTACACTAGCATTTTTGTTCAGAGCAGGAGCAAAGTTTTCTTCCACACTCATCATATTTAACTTTATGTTATCAAGCTGTCTGTGAATACATGAACTGGACTCAAACTGAAGATGTGCTCCAGATGTGCACCTGAAGCGCTCTGACTAATAATGAGCAATCCATGGGATCAAACAGAACACAGTCCAAATTAACCCCCTGATATGCACATAGTATGGATTTTGAATCCTCAGGAACAGCTGTTTCATTATACAAATCTAATCCTATTTTTCCGTCCTATTTGCCAATATTATATGAGCCTAACTTACAAGCTCTGCCCAGATGTCCCCCAAAAATCCACTCCAACAAGGATCACAAAAAGGTCCTAGCCAACAGTGGTCCTTCAAACAGCATCAAACTACATGCCTGGCAGAAGCAAAGGACCAAACTATATCTAGTCTGATGTAAAAACCTGAAATTGTATATTATTTAGGTGTAGAGGCATCAGTCAACACACAACTTCATTCATACCCATTAAATGTCATTGATAAACATTTACCCTACTGAAAAGCACTGCATGAGTGTTCTGAATAAAACACCAATAGTCTGGCTAGGAAATTGGACTGCCTAAGAGACTGGCAAAAGAACTCCATCCTCACTAATTTTTAGCTACACTAGTAACATTAAGCTAATAATTTCTGGTTTCATCCTTATTTACCAGATTTCATATATTTACTCTACTCTCTCTTTCTGACACTTTCAGCACCAGCTGGTGATTACATTCTCCAGCTTTCTGTACATCACCGCTGATCTGACACCCATTTAAAAAGTTCCTCTCCTGATCTCAATGTTACATGTTCCAAACCAAGGGATTACAGCAAGAGAAGGGAGACTTCTAGGAAGTCAGAGTTCAGCTTTAACACTGACACCATAAGCGCTTATCATCATTACTGGATGACAGGAGATGATCACAACAGTGCTGTGTCAGTACATTACATCGGTTGTGGGCTATATTTGTCTACAAAGCCAACCTGAACCGAGAAAGGCTTGAACTAAACCATGTGCAGTTCTTGCCTGAGAATCAGCATTTGAAATAGCAACAACATCCTGAACACATCTGCATAGGACAGTTTGGTATTTACAAAGTGTGATTCCAGATTTGCACGGAGAGTAGTCAGAGTAACTGGAGAGCAGTCCTCAAGATCTAAGACATCTTGCTGCAAATCCAGAGGTTACTGTAAAGAGGAACCAAAATCCTTAGGAACAATTATTCCTGCTAGAATAATTAACACCCTTAGACAAGCAGCTCTCTTCTTTCCCTGAATATTTGCACAGAAAAACTAGCAATCCTATCAACAGTAAATATTACCATAGTCCAAGACTTGCCTGAATTCAAGTTGTCAATATTTGTCCTTAAGGAAGTGGTTTAGACAGGCAAGGCTGTTCTGAACTAATTTAAAGGCAGGAAGGCTTATAAATGGCATCTTAAAAGACTTTCTATGACTTCCTCCTCTTTTTTTATTTAAAAGATTTCACAAATAGCTAAAAGAAATAAAAAGGGGGAGGGGGAATAATCCGTGGATTCCTGTAACTACTGCTTCTGCCTTTCCTCTTTTCATAGTGTTACACTCTTACAACCTTCCACTACGGCTTTTTCTAATTTAGGCCTTAAACTTGCAACAAGTTCCCCTTGGAGTCCTGTGGAAGACTGTGTAGTTGTACACACATAAAACAGATTGGGCAACAGGACCTTGTAGTGAGACAGTGACTGGTTTTGTGTGTGTACCATGCCCAGCGCAACCAGGTCCTAATACCGCTCGTCTCCTTGACACAAGAGCAATACAAAGAATAGACTAAGTGTAACTCAACAAGGTGAGGGTGAAGCGATGCTGTTGTACGGGCAGTGGTGGCAACCACAGAGGTAAGACCAACAAAGGGGAGGAGAGAGAACCGGGATTACCTGCTGTGCCTGCTGCAGCAGCTCCATTCGCTCATGCAAGATCTGGCTGTCAAACTCACGGCTCTGCCTCAGGATCTGCCGCCGCACCTTCTCCACTGCAGCTCGCAAATCCTCCCTCTGGGCTTCGGTCAGCGACTCGCTTGCCCGCCTTCCTGGATCCTGTTGCAGGGCATTATACAGCGTGGCTTCCAGCTCCTGGATTTTCTAATGCAACCCAAATCACATACAGACAGGCTGCCATTTGAATCCAGCAAGCAAACAACCCACCAACAGCTAGAGGGGAAGGCTAGCAAGTGAAGACTTGGGCAGGAGGGAGGGATGGACACAGGCAGGTAGACAGAAAGCAGCAGTCGTGAGCAGTGAGGAGCATTCCACACAGAGTGCACACAGCCTCCCAGCACTGATTTACACCCAGACAATGCTTCCCATTCTAGTAAATGATTGATTTATTCTATTTAAGAAAGATTCAGATGATAGGTCTGCGTTCAATAAGTGATAAAATCCTAACTCGTGATGCTGAACATTACAAAATTAGTGCAAACCAACAGATTCCCTTCAACTGCAACTGAATTTTTAAGCCATCCTATAAAATAAAAAGCCCACAGGGAGAACTGTGAACAACAGAAATTTGACTTTCTCCCTCTCTCTGGCCCTACTGCCCTGTCATCCATTACTCAAAGTCTACATCACTGGCTTAGTTCCAAGTTGCCATAAGCAATGGAGAGAGGAACGCTTGTATGCTTGCATACACTAATCCCTCATCAGTCTCTTGCCATTTGCAGATTCCCAACCAGATTCTCATGCACTGACCAAAACTGCAGTACTTTGCAAAGCGGAGAGCGCAGGAGAATTTCACATTCACATGGAGAACTGCATTCCCAAGAGTAAAGAAAGGAAGGAAGGAATCATGGCAGTGTTTCCGTGATTATTGCGGTTAGTATGACCCTATTGAAAACCAGCATACAGACTGACGATACTTAGATCAACAGCATCTGACAACATCGCTTTAGCCCTCATAACACCTTTGTGAGGTAGGTAATTCTATCCATATTACTGATGCATAAACAGCTACACAGAGAGGTTAAATGGCTTGCCCAAGGTCACAGTGCTAGAAATAGAGCCTGCTTGCTTTTATCTCTGTTATCTGCTCTGAGCACCAGACCTTGCTTCTTTTCTGAAAATATTTTCCCCCTAAGAAATATTTACAATGCATAAATAATCCCTCAGGCCATTATGTTTTGATTTCCTGAAGTCTCACTATTAACAAAGTTGGGTGTGCAGTTTTACCAACTCCTAATGGCTGCTACGCCTGAGAGAAGGCAAGGTTGCAGCTTCCCATTTGAAAACTAGGAAGGGTAAGGTTGGATAGGACCACACAGGAAGGAATTGCATAGGAAGAACAGGCATTCCCAACTTAGGATAGGTTAGTAGCAGTAATATTTACAAATGCTTAGGGAAAAGTAATATTGGAAAAGTTCTAAAGTAATTTCTGGTGTATTTTACCAGTCATGGTCTTGTGCATGCATAAACCAGCTCTTCCAATTCCAGATGTACTAACAAGACGTTCACATATTTTAAAATAAAAAATGCAGTGCAAAAACATTACACTTCTAAATACTATAATCCATTTCCTAAGTCTCCATTTCAGTAATATTTGATTTCCTGGTCTGGCAGAAAAATAAATCAATTTAAAAATAACCCTATTTATAATTAAAAGAAAAAAAATAATTCTGTATTTTATCAAATCTGTTCAAACATGAAAATTTAATGACTGTTCTTTTCCTACCATGTATGCCTGGTCCAGAGCTTGTTTCCTGTAGTCGAGTTCTTCCTCTAAATAACCCTTCTGTTTACTGAACAGGTCCTGAGCAATAATAAAAACAAGGGAGTGTTTGTTCTTTATCCTAATTTGTGAAGAATCATAAATGCCGTCATTTATATGTAAGCTTTCCACTTGAAAGCAGAAGAAAATCTATAGCCAGTGACCACATTCACCCTAGGGATATTTGGAATATCAAAATTACAATATTAGCACTTGAAATACATGTGTCATATTAACGAGTTGTACCTGGAAAGCATAGACCTCTACACCAGTGTACAAACCTGCCTTGACCTGACAGAAGTGCACACAACAGCTGAAAGGTGAATAGGAATGTGCATGCATGTGGTCCAATAGCCATAACTTGCAGAGGGCAGGCCAAGGGAGAGAAGAGAGAAACACAAGTGAGGGCATTTTACGGCTTTTCTGAAAATATCGAATTTGTACCCTTAAGGAAATCGTGGGGCAAACCCTGACCTGTGCTGTTTAGCCTGTTCTTCTCTGGAGGAAGTCAGAACATGCAGGACTGCAGCTGGGTTCTCCAGCAGCATTCCCTGGTGCATTACTGATACAGAAGTAAAAACTCAGTTCTCACCTTGTAAAGACAGGAAGTCAATTTGAAATGGGTAAAGTGATGCCCAGAGAGGTTAAGTGACTAGCTGAAGAAGTTTTCAAGATACCTAGGATTTACAGGGATTTTTTGCTTTTGTTTTTAAAAAATCAAACTCACCATCTTTCACAGTATCCAAAAGCATGATACTGCAAGAAAGTCGTGGACATTTGAATGGTTGTCTGAATAGTCAAGTAAGACCTGACTGGTTACAGTGCTCTTGCAAAACATGCCTTTGGAGTGTTTTGGATGATAGTAAGTAGAACACAAAATAGTTACTTGATTTTATTAGCTTTTTTCAAGGCAGGTTTTCATGCTCAAAAAAATTAGTAGTAGACCAGAAAGCAGAGAAGCCCTTTGATTGAATTTAGTATTTGCCATCAAGTTTTTTCTATTCAACAAATGCTTGCATTTTCTCAACTTATAGAATAAATGTCAAATTAAATACATAGGGTTATTAAGATGATTAATTGTAGCTTTTATTGATAGTATAAAAAAATCAAATGTTGCTGCTCTGGTTAGTTTTATTGGATTGCCCCAAAGTCACTTATTTCGCCAAATTTTACCTTAACAGTCATATGTGTGGGTTATCAACAGTTTTGCTGTCAGTGTAGCACTGGCATACAATTTGTCTAAGCATGAACTATGATGATGAATTCTCACCCCAAACATCTGGTTTAAAACAAATCCATTCTGATCATCAAATTAATTCTTGGGAGGGGCTCAAAGGATAAAATGACTACAGATGACCTCCCACTTATTAAGAACAAGTCATATTTGGTGACTGCAGCAACATACAAGACCAATATTAGAGGACTCAGAGGAATAAGTTGCTATTTGTTCTCTGTATAAGAACTACTATACTTATTATTCAAGTTTTTTTTTTAAACTTGGAGTTCTTTTATTTACCTACGAATTAATATTGAAAGCAGAACCAAAGTTTAAGTCAGGCTTTGATCTTGGGGCTGGAATTCAGTTACCCACAGATGTGCATCTATTGCTATTACAGCCATTTTAGAGTATGCTACATAAGTTGCTGGTCCAGAAGGGCAGAGGTCTCCAACAGGTCCTGTAGGACATATTTCTCAGCCCTTTGTGGACATCTCCAGAAATCTGAAGAATGTAATATGGCATTAGACACCACGTTTATGCAACCGAATCCCACCTTGACTACCACGGTGGCATTATTTTCTTATGTGGATTACAGCAACAGCTACAGGGCTGTTGTACAAGATGGAATACCACTGTTCTCTGTGTAACGCATAGTAAAGGACAGGTGTAGTCCCAATGTGCTTACACCTGTCTGACACCAGAGAAGTAGACTGACTTGCCCAAGACTATAGAGAGGGTCAGAGCTACCAACAGATCCCAGAATAGCAGTGCAGCTGCTTGATCATGTTGCTTCCTCAAAAGCTGTTGTAAATGCTGGCCACAAAAAGTAAGAGGGAAGGAAATAAGAATAGAATCTCAAACTCTTAACAAGGGTTCCAAGGACAACTAAACCAGTGCTCAGCCCTCCTGAAAGTGTCATGCTAGAATATTATTTCTAAACTCATTTGAGTCAATCATTGGCAATGCAGACTCTCAGATTGCTATGCTAAACAAATAGATACAGGGTTATCTAAGAGTAAGACTTGAAAACATCACAGATAATAAGTGGGAAGATAATATACCAAGTTAGAAAGAAACTATTGTTTTCCAATTCCTTTATAAAAAGGAATCTAGTATTTGTGGGCACTTTCCCTTTCCAAAACCTTTGCATTTTTCCATAACAAGAATTAAAAATAAAAAAATACTAAATATGGAAAGGATCATACCCATGTTGAAGCACAACTAGTATGACAGGCTACACTTAAGAGACAACACAGCCTGAGCACTTCTTTTTTTGATTGTAGCCCAAATACACACTTCTTCAGTGGCCCTGGGCAAAACGCTTAACCTCCCTGCTCAGTTTCCCATTCTGTAAGATGAATGTAATGCTGATTACTTATCTACCTGTAAAAGGTGTGGCGAGGATTAATCAATATTTGTAAAGCCATTTGGAGATGAGAAGCACAGCATGCATGGTAAACCAATAAAACAATTTATTCCAAAATTCTTTGTTCAACATATGGAAAGAAAAGGTCAGTATAGCACTGAGTTTGTTATGCAAACTGCTTTTGAGGGCTGCTTTTGGGAAAACATTCTGTCTTTAAGCATGAAGACCTTGGGGCAAGAAAGGTTATCATCTGGAGTAAGAGGTCTTTACAACTTGTCCAGAAGCCGAATACCAGAGAGCAAAGGAATATCCTTCACAATTCTACTAACATGACCCCAAGATTAAAAAAAGATACTGTTGCCAGACAAATTAACACACAGAGAAATCACAAAGACAATTTCACACTGTTTGTCTAATACACTCTGTAAATTTATGCCTTCGTGTTCTAATTTGTATACATTTTGCTATTTTACTTCTATATAGATTTGACAATTCCCTCCTACCCCAAAGAACAGAAGCAATAAATTGTTCTAGAAACTTCTTGTCTATTTTCCCATGAAGCAATCTCTGTTAAGCAGAGAAAGGCTTCAAACTGTGATGAAGTTTATACACATTCCCTTGAGACGAGTTTTAGCTAAATGAACTATATTTTAGTTATTGTTCCTTACCTTTTCATTCTCCAGGTCTAACATCTTCTGTGTCAGCGCAGCTTCTGTCCCCTCTATCTGTTTTAACCACTACATGAACATAACAGTGTGAAGAGGAAAAAATATAAAATGAAAAAAACAGAGCTTTTGAAAAATTTGCACCAAACATTTTGCAAGTTTGCTGCCAACACTCCTAGGCATATGCTTCCCCTTCCCCCTTGCTATCTGTTCACTTTGAAGTTACACATGAATAAACAGGTTGTGAAAACACAGGCAGAATGGAGGACCGCAGACTAAAGACTAACAAGTGGAGGTTGTTTTCCTACAATAAATGAAAGATTTTTTGCCCTGTTAAGTTCAAGATACAAAATAGACTTGGGTCAAGAATGCAAAATCAACCTGATTGTTTCCAACTTGGTATACTGAATGCTTGTGGGCCTGATTTGCAAAACCATCATAAGACTTCAGGGCACCAGTCCTTCATTTTTCCAGATGGCAATTTAAACAAAAGACAAGGTGGCAAACTCAGTCCTTTATTTTGCACAGTTTGCTGGACCCTTCATGGGAAGAGGCTCACTTCCAAAACATCGGTAATGTAGAGGGAACAATAAAACAGATAGATGCAAGTTCATGCAGTTGCTACCATGAATCCCTTCCCATTCTGGTGATAAACAAAACAGTCAGAATGAAGAATGGTCATTGCATTCCAAAGGTAAAATTACATATTGTAATGGTTAAATGCATGGATAGAAGGTTCTTGCTTAATTACTAACCATCACCAGGATTATACTAATATTCAGCATTTAAGTTTATTGGAATAGATGGGAATGCTCAGTTCTGAATTGTTGTCTTTAATTTCCTTATTGGTCTACAATAAGGATCAATGACTAGCTTACAGAGAGTATAGTTTAGACTAATGCTTATTTTTGTAGTGCCAGCTCACATTAAGACCAACTGCAGCTTTGCCATTGATAATTACCACTTTCCTCCTCAAATGCTTTGCTGACTAACACTTAATTACTTCTATTTATTTTCATACTGTTGGTAAGCATTACATATCAACTTCTTTAATTTAGGGTTTTGGTGAATTCACTGAGGCTCAGACTCAAAGGAATTAACGACATATCCATTTTTTCCCAAAGATTTATATAGGAAATCTGCAAACATAAGTTTACAAATAAGCAAAATGTGAATTCATTACTTCCCCCTTTTGGACCTGCCACTATTTAAGAGACTGGTGGATAAAAATGGAAACTTGTTTTGTCTACTTAGTAGATTCAGCTTTGTACAGAGACGAAAAAAAGTGAACAGGAACACTGTATTCCCCTGTGATTCTATTTTCTTCATCTTTGTTTTCTTCATTTTGAAGGTGACAGACTGAAGATATTCCTAAGGAAAGCCTCGCCATTGATAAAGGATTCAGCAAGACAGTGAGCATTCTGAATCCTTGAAATCAATAGAAATGGGAAGTCCTCAGCATCTCTGACAGCTACTCTCAATATCTGCAAATGAAGGCTTATTTGCAAAAATTAGAGGTCTAATTTTTTTGAAGGTACGAATGATAAGCAAAACTAAATGTTGATTCTGATCTTCCTATGCCTGTAAGCCTTTCTGGAACCAAGGGGCACAGAAGAGACAACCATGTATTTAGAAGTCGTAATCAGTTGTAGTATTCAACACAAGCTTCTGGATTTGTGCCAGCAGAACCCAGAAACTTTCCTTGCCTGGCAGCTTGATTTCCAAAAGATCACTTCTAGTGGCTGAGTGCAATAGATTTGACCTAAATAAACACTGAGTGTGATTAATTAGCATATGTGAATATAACTAGCATAACATCTATGTTTGTAGTACCATTTCTCTACCAAAAGATCCCATTATGAGATTATTATATATGACAATTTCTTGTAATTAAGGAACTATAGCAATGCACATGGGAAGCTGTCTGGCCCTTATTTAGAGGGATATGGTTACATTACACTGGAGAAGGCACTGGAGTTGCCTTAAATTTCCTTTAATCTAAATTCAGTATATGCACCCAATAGAACTTATGTTAAAACAATCATCCAGTCTTACTTATCAGATTTTGTCTCATTTTGTCTGTGCTGTAAAACACAGTATTATGAAATGTGGCATCATGTTTCTTTTGTTAAGGACAGTATAAGACTATTTTCCATTATTCTTTGTCTTAGTGAACTTTGGTCATGGATAGTGCTTTCTGTTATGGAGAAAATCAGTCACTTGATTAGCCTGTACCTAAAATGTGTACCATGAAAAAGAGGAAAAGGTTTCATGCTTCTCAGAGTACCCTCTTGATTCAGTTTCCTGTCAGCTTGTACTTATTAGGTTACTCCAAGGCACTTCACTAAAATGACATAAAATGGATAGAGTCCATAGATAACATGAACTATTTTCATCTCATTCTTTAAATGTGGTCTATTTACCTATAGAAGATAAAACTAAAATCTTCATCTTTCTGATGGAGTGTTCAATTTCTGTAATAACCAGATTATATGATAATGGACTTTTATTTTTTTTTGTGGTCTTAAGGCAAATTAGGAACTGGCAGAAATTTTGTCAGAAAAAGAAAAAAATTATGTTAAATTAAATTATAGACCAACTTTAGCATAAATAAATGACTCAATTGTAATTGTATATTTCTATTCATTTAAGGAATTATTTCAGTTGAATATGATAAGACCACAAAAAAAAAAAATAAAAATCCATTAAGGCAAATTAGGAACTGGCAGAAATTTTGTCAGAAAAAGAAAAAAATTATGTTAAATTAAATTATAGACCAACTTTAGCATAAATAAATGACTCAATTGTAATTGTATATTTCTATTCATTTAAGGAATTATTTCAGTTGACAAAGCTTCTAATCCCTTATTGCTGGGATCAGTTGCTAATGGAAACAATTTCTAGATAAAAAAGTGTACATTCTATTCTGCACCACTCTGACACAAATTAAACAAGCTCACTAATTCCCTAAATTATTTGAGCAATGATAACCCAATCCAGTCCCTAAAGTTTGGCCAGTTTTGCTCTCTATCTTAGCCTTGCATACTGACATTCTTCCACTGTCCTTGTTGGATGTAAAGGGCTATGTTCATCACCTCCTTTTTTTAATGCTGTAACGCAATGAAAAGCGTAGGGGTTATAGCGCTTTTCCCCATTTTTATTTTGCTTGTAACAATTACTCACTTAAATCAGTTATTATTAAATGACCTAATTTACATTATGTACATTAAGATACATACATAAGTAAAGTATCAAAATCATACCAATTAAAACAATTATTACAAAACGCTTAAAATTTAATTTTAAAGTTCTGATTCTAAATTTCAAAAGTGCATCTAGGAAAGATTTAATAGAAACCTATGAAAAGGACAGACAAAAGTTTTTCAGAGAAAAAGGCAAGTCTTTCTTAGTTCTAAGTGTTATCATTTTTCATATACAGATTATATTCTTTCTGTAATTAGAAGACTAAGGAACTAATGCAGAACTGAGTGATCTGACTGATTATCTGTCTTATACAAACTACCTTTTCACTATCTATACCCAGTAATTTATGGAGGAAAGGACTATAGACCATTCAGAGCTTTTTCAGTCATACACAGAAACGGGCCCAAAATGGACCATGGTGGTACGACTTACACAGGACTTCACAGCACCCTGTTCTCAGAGAGCTGAGGGCATTGGCACTTCTGAGAATGAAGTCTATTTTGTTGAGTGGCTTTTTAGTACTTAATTCTAAAGTAGTATCACCAAAACTTGGTTTTATTTTTAATTTGGGTTTATTTTATAAGTTTTATTTTACCTCAAGACATCACAATCCCAAAAAGCCATGTAAGGATGAATACATGCTCCTATTCAGACGATTTAACAGAAAAGCCATGCTTCCCTGTCAAAGTTATGTGATACCTTAGAAGACATGGTCAGTCTTTAGGCAGTGAAAAATCTTTACTGAATTCTACCTTTTCACAGAGGGAAAGCACAGTCCCAGCTTGGATTATTGCAACCTGTTCTTCATTTCTCAAATTCTAAAATACAAAAAAATGTATTTTAAATTGGATTAGAAATCCATCCTTCAACACAAGTGATAAATTTTAACTGTACTTTAAAGAATAAATCAGCTATAACATTTAGCATTTTATAAACATGCCCAGAAAGGATCCCATGATTGAAAGTATTAAAAGCTAAACCAAGGGTACTCAGTCTCCACTCTATTTCAGTACATCACTTTCACACTTTTGCAACAGTTCATTATTGAATGAAAATTAAGTGGTTTCTGTCAGGGATTTTGATTTTTCCTTTTTTTTTTTTGTTTTTCCTAGCCAGAAAAATGCCAGTTCACTGGACTATAGCCCCGCAGCACGTGAATTTTCCCCTCATGCAGTTCAGATCTAGACTTCCCAGTAATGAAAACAATGCAAAGGAAGAGCAAGTACAATAGAAACCTCCCCAGAACTTCCAATATAAAAAGTAAATCTAGAGTTTAAAACTAGTATTATAAGGCCTCCAGCTGTTAGAGCTACCTTTAAAGTAGACTCAGCTCCATGGATGTTTGTGACCAAACCACATGACCAGAATTTTAAACTATATTTGTCAACACAGGAAGAAAGGGAACCAGTTATCCTTGCCCTTTTCTTCCAGAAAATCCATTCCTGGCGGAGGCATCCTTCGCAGTAGTAGGTGCCACTATTACTACTCAAGAGAAAAAATTCAGGAATAACTTGGTCTGGTTTTGACTTTCTTATTTTTCTCCCCTAGTCTGTTTTATAGCTTTTCACTCTGCCTACTACAGTGCCTTTTTTCCATGTCATTAAGCCAAGATCAAATCCTATCTTGAGAAAATACACTTTTCACTAGCATCAGTTTAACTGAAAGATTTTCTTTTAAGTTTTGTAAAAGTAGTATCTAACTATTCATATTGTTCATACAAATATAGACATATAAAAATTACTCTGTGCATTTTCTTGAATGTTATTCTCTGCTGTGGGAAAAAAAATGTTTTAAAATAACCATAACACTAGAGGTATATTTGAAATTAAAAATTTGTTACCCCATTATCTCCAAGAATATCTAGCTTCTTCATAAGTTCAGATATATTCACATCCTGAAAAAGATGTTCAACACTTGTTTTTTATATAGTAGGTGAGAAACAGCTTTTATATGCTACATTTTATGTACCCTTTATTCACTTCTGCATGCAAAAGGACTTGAAATGTAAATAAGTGAAACATTAGTTTTGCATCACAGTTACAAAAGCGTTATTGATACTTTCAGAGACAAAACCAAATGTCACTCTTGACTATAGCAAGCAACCTGGATGTCTATGTATGAGGGCAGAATGTTCCTCTATGATTCACATTTACCATCCTGCTGATGTATGAAGATCGAAACTATCTGATAAACAGGCTTAAAGGACTGTTTTTTTCTGTTTGTTTGGAGTGGAGCATCAAGCACATCAAGCTACAAAAGTTAAAATGACAGAGAACATGAACAAAATAATTATGAAGAAGGTTTGTTGGGTGGTTTGGTTTTTATTCTCTTGGTTAAACAGGAGCGGAGTTTCAAATCAGCCTTACAGTGGAAAAAGAGAATATGCATAGTGGGCTGGACATGCTTCTCCAAACACTATCAGCTCACAACCTTTCTGAGTAGAAAGCTATGTTTCTCTGCCAGTCAGCCTCCAGATCCTCAAAATCAGCGAACAGCCCATCCTTATTAAGGCCCAGTCACTGAAATCAAGAAAAACGCTCCTCTGATACAAAAAAGAGAGGAATAAATTCACACAATGTCTGTATTTTACATAGGGCCAGGGGGAATTCCTAGGCCCCAGAACTCTTTCTACTTTAAAAAGTTGTTGGAAACGTTCATGGAACTGTTTAACCTGCACTAATCACACTCTCCTGAACTAGCCCAAGTATAGTCCACAAGTTAACGTGGACCAGGGAACATTCTCATCAACAGCCTGTACGCGGCCATGCTATTTAAAGATAGGAAGGCTTGAGAGCATGGGCAAAGGCCAGCTTGTGTTAGTCCAAAATGCTTAATACACATGCATAAAGCAAGACAGCCTTGCTAAATGTTGGCACTCTCAGCTTCTACTCATGTTCAGCACTTCTTAAAAGAGGCCAACATTTCACAGGGCTGTGTCTTGGCTCACTGGTTTCATTACTTACAGTACATGATGTGCTGGTTTACACCTATGTGTTGTTCAGCTGCATTATGTGGGTAGTCAGGATGATCAATCTTTAAATTTTTTTAAAGCTGACTTAGCTATGCTTACAAATTACATAACTACACCAGAATATATTTGTTCATGATTATGTACCTAAAAGACTCCAGTGAGGAGGCTTCATAAGAAATGAAAGATTTCCTGAAGACCAGACACAGATGTGGAAGAGAATCTACAAATTAATCTACAAATTAGTCCATCCTGGCTCCAAAAAACGAATAATGTGTTGTGTTCAAATTGGTCTATCCTGAGCAGTCCCCTCCCTCTCTTGTCTCTCTCCCCAAACACTTCAGCAGTGTCTCCAAATGTTATGTTAGCTATTAAACACTGCACGTCAATAATTTAGAATGGTGTGGAGCTTAATACACACTTGTGTTTGGATCAGTGTTAAAACTATTCTGATCAACATTGACAATGTTGAACGGAAACTTCTTTAGCTGATCAGTTACACTAGTGAAGAATGGAATTCAGTAAGACATGCAAGGTCTTGCACCTGTTGAGCCAGAAATACTCATTGTAATTCATTTATTTCCATGATAAAGCATATAGAAAGATTTAGAAATCAAATCAGATTTTGCATCGTTCTAGAATCTAATTTGCTACTGATGGCTAACAATTTCAAAAGACACCGAAAACATAAAAAATCAACAATTTCAATATGCCCATATTAGGTGACTGTCCCTGCTTCTGGGTAAGGGAACTGAAAGGCAGATTGAAAAAAAACACCTATGTTTAGGAATGCAACAGAAGACAATGGAAAAAATATGAAATCTAGATCCTGGTAAGCTGTACCTGCTATGGCCAACATGCAAATTAGAATAACAGATAAGCTAAAAAGCAGGTCTGGCATCCCATGGAGGCTCTATTTGAAAGGTTATATGCCAACTGATGACTCTTGGTGTGGTTTGGGAAATGACTACCCAAACTTGTAGGTAAGAATCAGGTTTTAACTCTTTTTTAATTTTAGATTACTCAGCTCCCTAACAATATGCAGCCTACAATTTCAGTTTATTTCCACTACAGATAGCATCGTGCTTATTAATACACTCAAAAGAAACAAGCTTTCTATAAGAGGACTTGTAAACGCAATTACAAATACAAGCATAGATTACTAGTGAGTGCCATGGAGTATAACTCACAGATACTCCACTGTAGTTACTTGTAGAAAAGTTACCCTGGTCTGTTGTGCAACATTACTAACAAAGCAAGCCTAAATTCAGTCTGAAGTGAACCAGCATGCAAATTAATTTGTACAGCTAACCAATTCAAGGGAGAACAGAAGTGAAGAAGAGGAATTCTTGGTTCCTCATAATAGAAGCCAACAAAGTGAGATCCCAATGTTTATCTTGTGCTTGACATGATAGATAGTGTCTCACCTATTCGAATGAATTTTGAATCAGGTGTCTCATGCTGGCCTAGGCAGATAACTTAAGCATGTTAATTCAATAAACAATATGCAAAGGTGCTTCACTAAATTGGGTGTAAAATAATAAGTGAATGTCATATTTCTGACCTTAGATGAAAAAATTTAGTATCATGAACAACGTACTGTAGCAAGCCTGACAATGAATCACATCAACAGCCACATTCTTCTCTGCAATGTTTTTACAGCAGTACCCTAGACTAAATGTAAATTATCGTGATTGACTAGCCTTCTTTTTTATTGATGAAATTCTGACAGACTACCAGATCATATTCTTAGGAAACCTTTTCCCTAGTTAAAAATATCTTTTCTTACTATATTTATTTTTTCAGATTTTCTTCCTTATAGCAAGATGGCAAAACATTTGTTTGGATATTGGGTTGGTCATTCTGAAAAAGTTCCTGGCCATCCAACTGTTATTAATACTCTACATATACCTTTATTCCTTCCTGTTGACAGAACAGTTGAAGTGCACTTCCATTGTTTTCAGGGAAGGTGGTTATATGAAGATTAAATGCCGGCGACCTTCGTTCTCTCTCCTGAGGAAAGATTTTGTTTAAAGACAACATGTGTGATTATATATAAATATTTATTTCCCACCTTTACAAAGCATACTTGTACATTAAAAAGGCAGATTCCTATTCACATTCCAAAAATATATGGTATTTCCTCTTACTTTCACCATATTTGAAGGATTTTGTCTTTAGCTAAACACAAAAATGGTGTTAGCTTCCAACTGATTCCATGCACACAGTTTCTGCAAAGTTAATTGACACTCTGCAGATGCAGGAGCCCTTGCACGCTGGCCAAATAACTGACTGGAGCCCTAAAATACTCTGCTGGTTTTTATGTTGGTTATAACCTTATTTAGCTATTGTTTTCTTTCAAGGAACAAAGAACAATTTAGGAAAAAGAAACTGCAGAAAAAAATTTAAACTCCATCATGAAATAGTGTTATCACTGAAGATTTTCTCAATAAAATTAAAACTGTATATCTGCTCTCTGTTTATTCTACAGTTAACTTTTCTATTAGAACATGTAAAATCCCCAGTCCTATTCACTGCACAATCCAAGACATCGGAACATGTTGAACGCAGCACTGCTCTATACTTACGATGTTCTTTGTGCAAAAACTAAAACTTATAAATTCCCATTAATCTAAAACTATAGCATTTCTAAAAGTTTTCCGGCCCACCTACTTGGCTTTCATGTGTTTCTTCAAAATATCAACCCATTATTTCTTCAGAAGACACAAATATAGCAAAACAATTAAAAAAGCGATTTTACTTTCATTAAATTTTAACATGCTTGTGAGAATGACTGGATTGAAGGCTCCAGGCAACCAAGGCATTGGGTCTTACTATGAATTCTCTGTGGCCATGGGAACACAAGTGAGGAAAATCAAGATTTCCTCTCCATATTACAAGAGGAGGCATGGACAACAGTTTCTGACCGTACAATGAAAGAGAACTACTGCAAATATTTTAGTTCCTATGACCATCCATGCATTGTCCCATTTTCTAAATCACAAAATGAGGTGCTTTAATTGATATGGCAAGCAGGCTGCATCCATTCATTTAAGCAATTTACAAAGCATGGCAACTCTTGTTCATTAACTAGCTTAAACCTAATTTGAAACTATAATGTAGAGGGAAAAATTTCTGTACTCTATACATTTTCCCCCCTCATAGGCTCTATTTTAAATAGTATTTGCATTAAGTCTGATTTTGAAAGGGGCTTAAATGACCTAGCTGTTGTAACCCAAAATCAGAAACATAATTCTTGTCCAAATTCAGTTACCATTCTAGATTTTTTTTTTTTTTAAAAATAATCAGTTGCTATTAAACTCACCTGAATTTGCTTGCATTAAATGATAAAAATGGTGGTGTTTTCGACTCTAGCCTAATTTTCATCCAAAGTAATTTAATTGCTCTCAAAGAATACTGTCCTGATTACCAGAAGTGTTCATGATGTTACTAAAGCATTCATATTGTCAGTCACATTTGTGTCTACATGCTTGCCTACCAAAGAAAAAAACCTTTTCTTGCAATCACACAAAAATACTTCCATTGTTATTCCATGAAACAAGCCCTTAAAGATTTATCACATGACAAAACCTGACACATTACACTGAACTATTTTTCATGTGATTCTTCCTTGTGAAAAATACATTCATGAAGGATGTATTGAAGAACTCTTTATTGCCCTAAGAAAATTTTTCAGATTGTTTTACTCCTGAGAACACTTAAGACTTTAGAAAGCAATTACTAGTGTAACTGCCAACTCAAATGTTAAATTGTTCAGTAATTTACTTTACAGTTGCTTAATAAAATATCAAGATGTATTAGAAAACATGTTTATTTTCCTGAACATCTACTGAAATTCTAATAACCTGAATTAATAATTTTGAATATAATGGGCTATGACATCAAAATATATGGTTGATAAAGGATTAAAAAAGATTAAGAAATGTCAAAGACGAAAAGCAGAACATCCACATAACAGGAAGACATGACATTTTCATCTTTATCAGAGAAGTTAAACATGCCAAGATTGTTGGTGAAACGTGCTGGGTGATGAAAATTATGGAGGAGTGACGACAGGTTTCTTGGAGAGTTTATTCTAAATGGTGTTAAGAATGCTGATGATCTTTGAAACTGAACATGTTATCAGGCAGTACAACTGTGTGTCAGCTGTGCATCACACACAACTAGTTTACTGTTACTAAATTCGACATAGGCCCCATTTACAAGGCGATGAGAACTATTGCTTTCTACTTAATCACAGGCTACATATTCAAATTGCTATTAACAATTTCACTGTTATTTCATTTACGCAAAGTATAGAATTTATTTGGTATGGGCAACATACTACTTTCACGTACAGCAGCTGTACTTGTGCTTCACCACTTTAACTTTGACATTCTCAGAGGGTTTGGGTTTTTTTCCTTTTTTCATTGACTGAGGCCAATTATTTCCAGTCCATGGCCATTTTATACCATCAGAAAATGGATTTCAGGTAAGAGAAATTCTTTCAAAGGTGCTATGAAAATGTGTTCTTTTAAGATAATTTTACTTCATATTAATTTTGTCAATCTTAAATCAATGTAATTAAAAGCAATTATACATTGATGTGATGGATGTGTCAGATCTTTAGTCAGATCACTGCATGCAAGATGTGAGAAGGTGTGTTAATTTAAACAACGCCAAGCAAGGCTGTAGTATACATACCAAGTGACTTTTTACATGCAGGAAAGGAGCAGTTATGGAAATGAAACAAATAAAAAAGGCAAAATATTGCAAAACAAAATATTTTATTAGATGAAAAACAAACTATATGCAATATGTATTAGCTATATTACATCTTTATAGACATTAGTGAGCACTCTCTCCAAAACATATTAAGGCAGTGGCATCAATTTCATTATCCCAAGATACAACATTTAAAAAATAGATACCTAAGTGATTTCCCTTAAACATGCACCAGACATCAGTAATCTTTACAGGAATTTCAGCTTGGGTTCAAACATAATTTCTGCTCCATTTGAGAGTTTGCAACAGAGAGAATCTCTTACTTCAAGCTCTAGCACTCTGAATTCTAACAGCTCATTCTGGTCTTTTGCATCTTGCATCTCATTCTTCAGCTGATGCTCTTCTTGTTCCATTCTGTAAATCTATGAGACAAACACAACATCACAACACCCCATAAGCAATAGAAAAGATACTCTACAGAGTTACAGGCCAGTGGTTTAGACAAAACTGTTAATTGTTTCAGTTTCTCATTAGATGTTGGGCCACGTCTTGGAGATAAAGAAGGAACGTCACATCAGAAAGTATTTGTGAGAACTGCCAGCAGAAAATGGTCAATGTTCTCTTAGAATAGTAATCTGGAAGTAGTATGAGAAGAGATATGAATATTATATCTAAATAAGTTAAGGAATACAAGCTTCCTTTTAAAATCAAGTGGTTGAAACTGGATTTCATTAACATTTGGGTAGACGGTTCTCATTGTCTTTGTATAACTTGACATCTACTCTTATACAGTACATAAAAGACAATAGAGGGGTTTTAATGCCTATTTTTAATTTTCCAAATTTGTGTTTTGGGGCACTAACAATGACAAAATAGAAATTCAAAACTGTCTATTCATTACGCCAACTAATAGCTTTATTATTAATGGGATGTTCTATTATTTAACTGGGTGATCTTTTTATTTGTATGAAACTAAATAGAAGTGTAGTATCTGGCATAAAGTACTATAATGCTTATAATACCCATGTAAGTATCTGAACAAATGAAGCCCAGCTGTAGCTACTTTTATTCATGAATTTTTCTTTGGTTATCTTATTGCTATTATATTAATATTGAGCTACTAATTAATAAAAATAATTCTTTGACTTCCTGAGTACTAGCTAACTTTCCCACCAATATCAATGAAGAACAACGAGGATGCTCAGCTCTAGGTATCTCTGACAGTAAATGATACAATAGCCTTACATTAATCAGTATTACTTCATGTGTGGAAAAACTGTAAAAAATGGAAGGCTGAAGGGAGCAGGCAATTTTATTAGTGATCAGGACAGTAACAGTCTTTGTGTAGTTGTTCAGAAAAATACAAGAGTTCACACTATGCTTAATTTTTTAGATTGTATTTTGTTGGGCACTGGAAACATCAGTCAGCTTGAATTCTACTATTGGCAATACAACTTGTAATTCCACAATAAAGAGCACCTTCCATTCATAAAGAGTACAAAAGCAAAGCGGTACTTTAATCAGAGACTTTTATCCAAATTTCTGTTTCTGGAGAGAAATAAAGTAAGCAATTTTCATGTCAATGTTCCAGTACTTAGTACATTAATTTCCTTTTACCATTCCTTTTATGATAAAGGGCAGCAAATGTGAAAATATTCCCAGATTCTGAGCACGTACCTTCTCTAGCAATTCTTGATTTGTTCTGATTAACAGTTGCTTTTCTTCTACCCATTTTGAATCCTATGAGGAAGAAGAGGATGAAAAAGATTAAGATTATATATATTTTGTTAAACAAGACAAATGAATGACCACCATAGTTAGAAGATTTCAGACATCGTTGTACATTCCAGTATAAAAATGGTCACACATCAAAAAATAAAGCTATCATAAATATTTCAAGGATAAATAGCTTTTTAAACTACAGAGAAAATAAAAGTTCCTTTCTTTTCCTGAAGCTGAGTCTCTTGTTTCCTAATATGATCCAACTAAGCATGTACTTTAAAATCTTTACATGTAGCAATTGTGGGTGAACAGAGTTATATGATATTTTATGTCATTTTAGAAACATTTATTTACTCAGCTTAACTCACAACTATTTCTTTCCATTGCAAAGAGTTGGGAACTTTCTTGCAAGATCATCCCATTTTGAGTGGTGTAATGCAAATCCCAACGGAGAAAGGGAAGAAAAACATTCAATTACCCTAAATGACTGAAAATAAGCTTCCGTGGTATGCAGTTAATCGCTTTCTGCTAAAAGTGTGAGAATCAGGCTAATACACAGTGTTTGTGACAAGGAATTCAAGGCTATGGAGGAAGGGAAGTGGTAGAAGATATTCTATACTCCATTTGAAAATTTTATTTACATTTGATCACTTGTTCCAAACCTGCTCTTTCCTTTTAGGTTTTTCCATGGCTTCAAAAGGTCTCACCAAATATCCCTTTAAAAACCCAAGCTACAAAAACTCACTGCCAGCCATAGCTGGACATTCAGATTTAATGGATTACAACAGCCAAATTCGCTCTGTTCTCCCTGTAGAGAAAAGTATTTACATAACCTAGCTCATACTGCTCTAATAAGTTTAATAAAACAATATCCAACACCTACTATGTCATACTAAATCTAGATCAAACTGTTTTCTAGGTAAAAAGGACAATTTATTAAAATCTAAATGTCTTCAGTAAAGTATTAAGGCTGACACTTTCCTTGTCAGCAAGGTATTTCCATGTTGATGCTGCACAAGAAATTAATGAAATCTGGATATCCCAGCCCATTAACCAGCCTTGAAATGGCAACCAAAAAAAAATCTAAAACATTATGATATAATATTTAGTCCAATAACTAACTTTTTTGAAAAAAAGTTTTTCTACCTACTGTACACTATAGATTGATATTCTACTGTTCTTTCTCCTTTTCCCATTGATATACAAGAATGTGCATTTTAACTTTCATGCAGTGAACAAGTTCTTCAGGGTTATGATTTTAAGTATCATACTAAGAATAATATACTAAAATGAGTACAGAAGAGGCATGACATTTGTCAAGAATTTTTGAAACTAAATAAATGTTGAAAATAAAACACAATATCTAGTTTAACATTTAACTAGCATTTTACTAAGGTCAAGGAATGAACAGAGTTGCATGCACAGATTAAGCTGGATATCCCAATGCATGCATATGGCAAAAGGCAGGTTCAACTGTTACATTAGACCTGAAGGTTCAACTACTCCAGTTCACAAAGTAGAAAAAATAGATTGATTTGCCCTATTGATAATTAACTTTTGTGTCTTTCTTGATGAAGTTCACCTCAACTTTCTGAGAAAACCTGAACTCCAGTGTAATTGTGTTCATATACACACACCAGGTCACTCAAAGCGTTGAGCATTCAAAAAAAAAAAAAAAAAAAAATCCATCTGGCACACTACATACCGCAATATTTTGAGATTTATTATTCACCACTTTTGATGTTTAATAAGAATTTCTTCTCTTAATATAAGGTTTCTTATGCATGCACCTCGATTTACCTTGCAGAAATGGATTATTAGTCTTATTTTACATCTAGGGGAATTCTGACAGATCGAGCTGATGAGAGATTAACAAGAGCCATTGACACTTAGTTTGAAATTACACATAAATTGTTATAAGCCAAACTTTAAATAATTTTTTAACAATAAGATTCTAATCTCCTACGCTGAATTTGACTTCAGGAAAATTGTGAAGGTCGTTGCTGCTTCTGTTTCCCAAAGCCGTGAAGTAAGACTAAAAATTCCTGGGATAATACACTGGGATCTTTTGATTCGTTGTTTCCTTTTTAAAAGCACTTTAGGGACCAGTTCCCCAAATGAACATTTCACAAGCATTGTTAAATCATCATCACTATCATGACCATCTAAATGATAAAGTAATAATTTTAAAAAAAAAAAAAAAAATCACATAGTGCACAAAGAAGTCAGTTTATCATCACAACCATTTATTTTGTTGAATGTAAATACTAACAGGTCAGGAGAATTAAGCAGGTGCTAGAGCTCCCAGGAAGACATCGTGACCACTTCTGTGGAAAGCTAATGCTCAGTGTACAAACTAGCCCACTAGAGACAATATCATATTGCTCCTTGTCACATCCCTGTTGGCCTTCTCAGGATTACTAAGAGATACAAGGTTGGAAATGTAGTTATGAATCTCATATAGTAATAACTAAATAAATTCAAATTCCAGGCATGCCTTTTTGACATACCATTCTGGAAGCAAAATCACAGAAGTGATTTCTTACGTGGGTATCCATGTTCATTTTTCTTATTTACATACACAGTACTTACATTTTACACTGTAATAGTGAACTATTTTGTTAATGGTTTCAATTACACAGCAATTTGCCCACAACACCTTTATCATCAACACACAGTAGATCAACATCAGCAGTAGATCCTAGAGAGGTCTTCAGTCTCATTTATACTTCCAAAACCTCAGTGAGCCATCATTTTTAGATTGATAACATATTCTCTGTTTTTAGTAATATTTTATTTACATGGAATTTACTAAGCAAACTCTAGTTTGTGTGGAAGCTAGTATAAACAATTTTTATCCTTAATTTGAATATCGTCCCAAACCCTTTGTATTTATACAGAATCTTACAGAAAAAAATTTTCTTACAAAGAATAAATCATAAAAATAGTAATAACATTTACTTGGCATTATTTTAGGTTGTTCTTATTCAATGCTACAGGATCATTAATCTTTGAAATGTATATCTATAGATAGCTATATCTTATTCTATTACCACACGCTACCCACAATCTTAAAATTGTTATTTCAAACAATAAAGCATAAAATAACAACACCCCAATTTTCTCAGTGCGTTCTAGCAGTTATGCAACTGAAAGTCTTTTAAATGCATTCTCATAACTCTTAATCAGCATTCCTGAAGACCCTAGACGTTATCAAATATGCATTAGCAGCCACATCTTTGCCAAGTATTTACAAGATATACTGAAGCATAAAGCCTAATTTTACTCTGTGTGATGGTACAGGAATTTGAAAGCAGTTGGGTCCTCCGAGAATTTAAGCCCAGGAGAGTAACACTCAAGCAGCTTCCAGTAACCAGACACACTCACTGGTTCGTCGTTCAAGCAGAAGCATGTGTGGAAGTGATTTAGTTCTTGAAATTTTTTATGCTACATGCCAAAAATATTCTCCAGTACAAATATAGAATATTTATTTTATTGGAATTTATAGCAGATATAAACAAAATGGAAAACAGGAGAAAGGCCTTCACCAAATGACCGTGGGAACAGAATTTACAATGCATGTACGTGCAGTTATTTTGATATTATGCTTTAGTGTATTGTGTGTTAGAAAACTAATCTTTAATGGCATTTTCTTAACCTATATAATACTTTCCTTTATTTAAATAATCTATTCCTGAAGTAGCAATTAGGCTGCAGCACTCACACTAACACACCAGCAAGTAATGAAAATGGCAAGGGCACCACTGCATGCAAGGGAGACAATGATGTGGTAGAGGACATTAAGAGAGCTTTTTACCTGTCCTTTCTCGATTAGAGCTTTCTCCAGGTCCTCAATTTTTGCCTGACACCTGAGAAGATCAGCTTGCAGTTGTTCACGAGTCTGGGGAAAAAAAGGTATCAAAAAGTGTGTGTATATGCACGTACATCCAGGTAGACAGGAGATTTAATTACACACAGAATCAAAGTAAAGATACTTTCTACCATTTATGGGCTGTCCAGTCAGCTTTTAATGCTTTTTATTAAAATAACTGCTTTTGTGTTTATGTTACAAAATATTTAAAGCTATCAGTTTAACAGCATTTTTCCTTCCTAGCCTAAGAAGATGTTATCATCACATATTCAGTGACAAAACTCTTCGGAGGGGGGCGGGGGGGGGGGAGTTAGGAACTGAAAGAGCTCATAGAAGCTATTCAAAAGCTTTAGTAATTCAAGGCAAATGGGGAAAAAACTGACAAGAGAGAGAGAGAATTGCAATAAGCAGTGAAAAGGTCCTATATGTAAATAAAATACATTGACTCAAAATAATTTATATATTCCATAAACAGCATACGCCAGCCAGTTTTACTCGTTCTACATGAAGTTAGGAACTGAAAGAGCTCATAGAAGCTATTCAAAAGCTTTAGTAATTCAAGGCAAATGGGGAAAAAACTGACAAGAGAGAGAGAGAATTGCAATAAGCAGTGAAAAGGTCCTATATGTAAATAAAATACATTGACTCAAAATAATTTATATATTCCATAAACAGCATACGCCAGCCAGTTTTACTCGTTCTACATGATTACTACACTATTACAAACAGTTAAAAAATTCCCACAGGGATTTTTTTCTGCATCTTTGTATCTTTGGGTCCTTGTTTACCTTAAGCATCATCTAAAAGTAACAGGAAATGTTCATCCCACCAGAACATTGGGCCCTACAAAACTAACCATGCAAAAAGCTACCTTCTGACTCACTTGAAAGATGGATTTGCATGGATGTGACAAAAGAGACCAAAATGCTATTAAAAAGAAAGAGCAACAATTCCAAAGTGTACTAAAGGGACAGTTTGCACATGCCTGCAAAATAAAATTTAAAAAAGCTATTACAAAAATATTCATACCAAGGTCTCCCCTCCCATGAAGGTAAAGGAAATATATAATAGTTTCTCATAACTGTCAAATACATGACTGCCTCTGAAATCTTACTTTAATAGTAGATGTAATTATGTCCCCCACCCCAATTCTAGCTTGAGAAGTAATCTCCAAAGTCCTTATTGCTTTCCTTGGCTAAATGTCCTACTTAAAAAGAGAGTGTCAAATGTGACTAGGCTTTTGTAAGATGCTGAGAACTCTAACAAATAAAGCCATAAAGCAATAATTCTACTACTGTAAGAACTGTATTTCACAGGAAAAAAAAAAGTTAAGGTTGGTTGAGAGCCACTTCAAAGAACCTTGAAAAAAAACACCAGACCAAAACATGACACATTTTAAAGTAAACTCTGAATCTTCTAAATACTGGGTCTGAGGATAATAGACTAACATTTTTAGCTGTTAATAACTCCAGATAATGTCAAGCAGTCTACATTCTTCTGTTACTTTTATCTGGAAAGCTTCACTTATTAATACACAGAAATTCTGCTCTCACAAGCATACTGTTTCTATATCCGAGAATACTCAGTAAGTGGATTTTAAAATGCTTGCCAAAGAAAATGACATGGAAGAAATTGTGCACATGTATTCCTAATAACGATCAGCAGTCTAGTAATATAGAATTTTGTGAATATTTTATTAATTGTTCTAAGCAGTGGAACCATTAAGCTAGTGGCAGCTTCTACCTTTGGAATAAATCAAGTCCATCCCCACCAGTAATTTTTAAACCACATCAAAATCCTTGTCTTTCTGCATTATTAGCAAAACATTACAGTAGCACAATACAATGAAGGCCACACATAATAAGGCAGTAATATGTAATAATTCACAATATTTAACAAATTTCTCTATTTTGGGGGTTACAGGTTTGGGTTTTTTTGGGGGGGGAGGGGAAGTAGGTTAGGGGTTTTTATAATGCTTAAACACTTTTTAGAATCACAGTGCTACTGAGGTTGGAAGAGATCACCTGTCCAACTCCTGCGCTCAGAGCAGGGGGACACCTAGAGCAGGTTGTTCAAGACCTTGTCCAGTGGTGTTCTGAATATCTCCAGGGGTGATATTCCCAGCCTCTCTGGGAAAACTGTTCCAATGTTTGACTGCACTCAGAGGAAGAAGGGGTTTTCTTATGTTTACATGGTATATCTTGTGTTTGAATTTGTGCCTGTTGCATCTTGTCCTTTCACTGGATCCCACAGAGAAGAGTCTGGTTCCATCTTCTTTACTCCCTCTATCAGGTATTTACATACATTGATAAGATACCTCTGAGCCTTCTCTTATCCCTCTTATCCAGGCTGAATAGTCCCAGCTCTCTCAGCCTCTCCTTGTATATCAGGTTCTCCAAGCCCTTAATCATCTTCGTGGCCCTTTGCCTGACTCTGTCTCATATGTTCATGTTCTTCTTGTACTGAGGGAGCCCGAGGATAGACCCAGCACTCCAGATGTGGCCACATCAATGCTCAGTAGAGAGGAAGGATCACTTCCATTGGTCTGCTAGGGGCTTTCTTCCTAATGCAGCCCAGGAGGTCGTTGGCCTTTTCTGCTTCAAGGGCACATTGCTGGCTCATGTTCAA